>NC_068384.1:8124558-8317058 GCF_023724105.1 Carassius gibelio
CGGGGCTAAAGAGGCAGTGCTGTAGACGCAGGAGGCGGAGCTAAGTCACACTATTACATCATAATGTGGCATGTTGTTTTTACACTAACGAGAAAGTGTAGAGGTCTGCACAGGATGTTTTTATAGTACACTGACCTGTAAAACATCAAAAGTGCTGCACGCTGATTTACAGCAGACCTTTCAGATTGAGCAGTGTAACTTTATTAGTTTGGTTGACTGCATGTTAGTTTGATGATAAATAGCTGAAATGTTAAATTCGCAGCGCTAGAACTGATATGTTGTGTGTGTGAGTGATACGCCTGAATGATCAGCTGGATTTAATACATTTCTGTTTGTCTCTGTTCACAGAAGCGCTGCAGGTGCGTGATGTTACGATGTGTGAATGCTCACGGTCTGTTGTTTACGCTGCTATTTGCTCATGAATAAGCTAAAATATTGCATTGTTTTGCATTGAAATGGCCATATTTTTGTTTCGTAAATGAGGCCCACTATTAGTACCTCTATGAAACATGAAAATGAATTGAAATCAAAACGCTAAAGATTTCATAATCTTCAATATCACTGCAAAAAAAAATTAACAACTTAAATTCGATAGCTATTGTGTACACTGAACTTTACCCGTGTGTGTGTGTGTGTGTTTGCAGCAGTTATAACATATTTGTCTCATAATTTGATCAAGCAGCCAATAGTTCAGATAGTTACAATCCTAGATTTAAAAAGCATAGTAATAGCTATTATAGCTCTGAGAGTCTCCTGTACATCTGAGAGTCTAAAACAGACCTACATCAAAGAGTCATGGGCACAAAAATCTATTTTGAGTTGAAATATAATGTGTGTGTGTGTGTGTGTGTGTGTGTGTGTGTGTGTGTGTGTGTGTGCGTGAGTGTGTGTGCATGTGTGAGTGTGTGTGAGTGTATGTGTGTGTATGTGTGTGTGTGTGTGTGTGTGTGTGTGTGAGTGTGTTTGTGTGTGTGTGTTTCCTGCAGCTGCTGTCCAGATGAATTTCAGAAGTTCTTCTGCAGGTTCTCTCTCTCTCTCTCTTTCTCTCTCTCTCTGTTCTTCATCATAATCATGTCAGAGAGGATTGTGGGATATACAGGAACAGAAAGGCCGAGATCGGAGCAGATTCTGTGTGTTTATCAGCAGATGTTTGGAGGGCTGTACTCTCTGATTGAGGATCATCCTCTAGATGGCGCTGATTAAAATCACCTCACAAACATCAATTCAGTACAAGCTAACAGCAACAGCTAGCATACACTCATTCAGAAGCGTGTGTCTGTTGTTCAGTGGTCTCAGATCCGTTTTGTTCACCTTTTGCTTTAGTTTCTTTCATGTTTCACTTCAAAGATCAATCCCTAATTAATTCCTGCTTTATGATTATTAAACTCAAACACATGCAGCACATATTTCACATGCATCTCTGCATCTCTCTCTCTCTCTCTCACACACACACACACACACACACACACACACCTGGGGCTGTACTGCCATCTCATGGCTCATAGCAGAACTGCAGTGACACTGAATTCTCTGTATATGCTGGTGATTATGATTTTTGTCTTTTGTGTGCACATTTTCAGACACTAATAGAACTTCGTCCAAGGTCAAGGATAAGATTCATCACAAAAGGCCAAAACAGCTCTAAACAAATATTTGTCTGGATTTTGATGTGAGAGACAACAGCAGATGCACGTCTTCACTGGAGGAAGTGTTATTCTGGATTATAGACTCTATGTGTTTGAGTTAAAATCATCTTAATGCTGGATGTGTTTCAGGTTTTGTCTTCTCCAGATGTTCACTGATGGACTGGAGTGCTGTGGATTACTGTGATGTTTTTATCAGACTCTCATTCTGACGGCACCCATTCACTGCAGATCAAACAACTGAACCACTGGCAGACGTTCAACTGGAAGCCATTCAGAAGTTAGATCTTGTCTAAGAAGGTTTGAAGCTGTATTAAAGGTAAATGTTAGTAAAACCGTGTCTGATGGCAGTAGTGTGTTTGTCCAGAAGGTGTCAGTGTTTTCTTCACATCATCATCATCATCTAGTGTTCAGTGACGGGACACTAATATTTAGCCTGAACCTGTTCCTTCTGTTTAATGAAGCTGTGTTTGGAAACAGCACATTTTTCACTGTATGGAAATTAAACTGAACTCGATCTGGTTCCTAAACTTGAATGTCCATCAAACAGAATTTTCATAATCAGGTTATGCATGAGAGAGATGTTGAAAGGTTGTGTGTGGCTAATGTATGGAGTGTGATTTAAATACATGAATATGCTAATGACGTGCATTGGTATTCAAAGAGTGAATGTCAAGGATTTAACGGTTTAAAACATGAAAAAAGGTGTTTTGGGCCTAAACATGTTAAAGCTGCAGATCACTGATATGATAGAATATTATATTATATTTCCAAATGATCCATTATCTCTGATGATATTTGCATATATGTTGTATTATGATTGCTGATGTAGCTCTGAGCTGCTGCGAGACACAGACAGCAGAGCATTCATCAGACTGACTGTTCATCAGTGTGTGTGTGTGTGTGTGTCTGTGTGTCTGTGTGTGTGTGTCTGTGTGTGTGTGTGTGTGTGTGTGTGTGTGTGTGTGTGTGTGTGTGTGTTGAATGGGAGGCAGTAGGTCAAGGGCATCGGTATTAAACTTATCTCATACACACTGAGAGCTTCTGTCTGTGTGTGTGTGTGTGTGCTTCATGAGCTCTCAAGGCCAAAATCACTGCTCAAGGAATCTCATGAAAATATTCAGGCCGCATTCATCTGGAAATGACTTCATGGTTTTTAGGATGACTGACATGTTTGTCTTTTGTGACATTATTTTCATATCTTTTGAAATATAAAAATCTTTCTGCATTTAGCAGACACCTTTATCTGAAGTGACTTAATAAAGAGGAAAGAAAAAAGTATAGAATGATATTCTACACAGATTTATTCTCTGTGTTGAAAACAGTTGTGCTGCTTAATATTTTTTGAAACTTGATGATTTTTTCAGGATTTTATTCATGAATTCAATCAAAGGATAATGAATGCATTAAAATGAATCAAAAGTGACATTAAAGGCATTTATAATGTTAGAAACATTTCTGTTTCAAACAAATGCTGTCCTATTGAAATCCTCTGAATCCTGAAGAATTAAATATTTCACAGATTCCACAAAAATATTATGCAGCACAACTGTGTTCAGCATTGATAATAATCAGAAATGTTTCTTGAGCAGTAAATCATCATATTATTCATGATTTCTGAAGATCATGTGACACTGAAGACTGGAGGAATGATGCTGAAAATACAGCGGAGCATCACAGAAATACATTACACTTTAACACAGATTCACACAGAAAACAGATGTTTTACATTAGAATAATATTTCACTATTTTTACTGTATTTCTGATCAAATAAATGCAGCTCTGGTGAACATATGAGACATTTTTTTTTAAATGTTTCAGATGGCAAACTTTTGAATGGCAGTGTGTGTGTGTGTGTGTGTGTGTGTGTGTGTGTGTGTGTGTGTGTGTGTGTGTGTGTGTGTGTGTGTGTTGAATAAACACTGACTCATGGGAAAGCGTATATAGATTTGTTTTTGTTTTTGTTTGTTTTTGATCACTGGGACACTCATATTAGAATGATAATCATCCAAAAGTTGAACAAACTCATCTGAAGGCCACGTGTATCCCAAACAAACACACACACACACACACACACACACACACAGTCAGAGAGAGTTTTATGGGTTTTTGATTTGTGTTGTACAGAGAGAAACTCATTATTAAAATGTTCAGAGCAAATAAACAGCAGTTTGAGCAGAACAGAACCAGAATGTGGGTCAAGCTTTCTCTCCTGGAGTGACCCGAGTGTGTGTCTGTGTGTGTGTGTGTGTGTGTGAGTGTGTGTGAGTGTGATGGAAAGTTTAACAGGCTCATATGGCAGTCATTACTGCAGTTCAACACGTGACACTGATGCCTCTAGTGTTCACTATTGAAACCACACACACACACACACACACACACACACACACAGTGAACTTTACAGAGTAGTTTGCTGAGTTATTCATGACTAGTACTAGTTCTGATAGTGATCAGATCACTCTTTACTCGCACACAAACGCTGAAGAACATCTGAAAATCACAAATACCTCGACACATTTCCTCTCTCTCTGTGGTTCAGTATGAAGTGTTGTAATGTTTTTGTGTGGCTAGATATTCCCAGTGGTGGACGAAGTACACAAATCAAGTACTTGAGTAAAAGTACAGATACGTATGGTAAAATATTACTCCAGTAAAAGTAAAAGTACTCCTTTTTCAATTTTACTCAAGTGAAAGTTCAAAAGTACTCGAGTTTTTATGTACTTAAGTAAAAAAGTACTGCAAGATAGATGTTTGCAATTTTATATAGGCTACTTAATTTAATTTTATATTAGCACATATTCTTTTTATAATCCTACTGCTCAAAATACCTTGGATTTTTTCAAAATAACCACTATATGGAGTCAAGATATATTTTTGTTGTTGATATGGACTACGTTGTTGAGAGTAATGTTCACTGTGAAGCTTACACTGTGATGTACCTGAGAGAAAACAGAGATGACCATCTGATTTTCACCAGTAAGAACAAAGTATTTTAAAGTTTGTTGTTTTACAGAATATCAAAGTTACAGTAAAGACCAAAAGTTTGGACACACCTTCTCATTCAAAGAGTTTTCTTTATTTTCATGACTATGAAAATTGTAGAGTCTCACTCAAGGCATCAAGGGCTATTTGAGCAAGAAGGAGAGTGATGACCTGGCCTCCACAGTCACCTGAACTGAACCCAATCGAGATGGTTTAGGGGTGAGCTGGACCGCAGACTGAAGGCAAAAGAACCAACAAGTGCTAAGCATCTCTCGGAGAACTCCTTCAAGACTGTTGGAAGACCATTTCAGGTGACGACCTCTTGAAGTTCATCAAGAGAAAGCCAAGAGTGTGCAAAGCAGTAATCAAAGCAAAAGGTGGCTACTTTGAAGAACCCAGAATATGACATATTTTCAGTTGTTTCACACTTTTTTGAAATGTATATAATTCCATATATAATTCCACATGTGTTAATTCATAGTTTTGATGCCTTCAGTGTGAATCTACAATTTTCATAGTCATGAAAATAAAGAAAACTCTTTAAATGAGAAGGTGTGTCCAAACTTTTGGTCTGTACTGTATATATGACATGATAATAAGGCCTGAAGTTAGGAAGAACATTTTACGAAAAAAAAAAAAAAAAATGTAAATCAAGATAATGATTTTTTCCTTCTCAAATCTTGTCTGTGGTTTAAAAACACCCCTGGCCAAATGGGGTGCATCTCTTCCCACTGATAATTACTGTAGTTAGCATGTTCTGAACATCACATCCTTTCTTTTCTAACCAGATGTAAACTATATTATATATATATATATATATATATATATATATATATATATATATATATATATATATATATATATATATATATATATAGGTGGCTGAATAAAAATATTTGGACATTATTTATAAAAATTACATCAATTTAGCACCAACAAGCTTGTTAGCTAGACAGTTAGCATCAGCTAACAATATTTACTTATTTTCAGTACGATGAACATTCATGTCTGTCTACTCGTCTAGTTAATCCAAACAATATACATATGTATAACGTTACTGTCGATAAACAATATAAAAACAGACGTAACATAGGACATTTTAATAAAACTGTTAACATTACGGCAGCGGTGAATATGAACGTGCACGAGTTATTGTATTTAATCTGTGTTATTTTATGGGTTTTTTGTTGTTGTTGTTTTTTACCTTGAATTGATGTGTCTGCATCGTCTGCACTCGAGCATTTGAGTGGGCTTAAATAGATCACTCTTTACAACGGATTTAGTTTCCAAACATCTGACAGTTTTGACCTAAATATGATTTTCAGTTACAATAATTAATCCAAAATTTCGACATTAATAACTTACTTTTAGCAACGTCAGACGCACGCGCGCTCACCAGATCTCCCGGTTCTTACTTCTGGAGACTCGCACTAAACGGTTCATTTGAATCAGTGAGTGGTCGACTCCAGAACAGCTGCAATCGGATCATTCTAAATCGTAAACGAATCGTTTGGTGTGATTCGCGATCCGATTTAAAAGTTTATTTTGAAAAGATTCAGTTCGTTCATGATGAATCAGACACCGCTTCTGCGTGTCGGAGCACGTGATATTATAGGGAGTAACGATATGTTTTATGAAATGTAGTGAAGTAAAAAGTACGATCTTATGCTTTGGAATGTAGTGAAGTAAAAGTAAAAGTTGCTCAAAATAAAACTACGCCAGTAAAGTACAGATACTTGAAAAATGTACTTAAGTACAGTAACGAAGTAAAGCTACTCCGTTACTGTCCACCACTGGATATTCCCTCCTTTTTGTCATTGAACTTTTTCTTCATTTCCATGGATTCCCGCCGGCAGAATGACTCACTGAATCCGGACACTGATCTCAGATCATCAGATTTTCCTTCATCTGACCAAAGAAACACAGAAGACATTTCGGATGACTTCATCATTTAAAATAATAATTTCTTCCTGTGTACATATTGTATCATCAGTTACACACACACACACACACAGAGAGAGAGAGAGAGAGAGTGATTAAATCTGTTATATGTAACATTCAGTGACATTATAAAATGAAGAGAAATCAAACATGCATTTTTCCGCTCTCAGTGAAAACAGTAATAATTACTTCCATCCCTCACATGTGTTGCACAGACACTCATTTCACAGAAATATTCTTCCATTAATGGATAAAACAACATTCCCGCACACAAACAAACATCTAGGGAGGAATGTGACACAGTGAACGACGCTCAGATCATTTCACTGCATGCAGAGTTCATTTAGACTCGTATTCGGTGCTGTTCTTCATTTAGATACAATTTGGTAATGCATCCATTTAATTTTTCTGTCTTTCTTTACTTATGTAGGTCTGTGTAACTGTCTGATGTGAAGCACTCTCTCTCACACACACACACACACACATGAAGATGAGACATGAAGCTCATGGAAACGTGATTTCACAGCAGACGTCAGGTTTAGTAACAATGAGCTCAGCGTGACATAAAACACAACGATCTGAGAGAAAACAATAAGAGAGAGCGTGTTTCATTTCACAGAAACCAGGACATTATCAGTCTGTGAAACACTCGGCTGATCATTATTCTGCACACTCTTAGAGAAAAGGGTTCATTGGGGTTCTATGTAGAACCATAGGGTTCTTCACTCAACTCCAAAGAACCTTTTATGCTAAAAAGGTTCTATAGTGACAAGAAAGAACCTTTTGGCACAAATGTTCTTTAGGCTATTATTCATATATTGCATTGTTCTGCAATATTTTGTATTTGTAATTAAATTATTGTTTGTAGTAACTTAATATCACATTTTAATCATGCTGATTTTTGGAGAAGAACTGATATGGCACTCTTCGTGTGATATTGATTAACTTCATAAAATGATATAAATATATACATTTTCTAACCCCCATATCTTGAATTTTGTGATCATTCACATGCATTCATAAATGCATTTGAATACACCGAATAATGCAGTGAAAGAACAAACTCAAAATTCACACGCGCACTAGTGTGACTTCATCATGTAACTTTACATTAGCCTAGATGTGTGCACTTTTTAAAATGATTCGCGATCCCGCTCCGAACTCCCAAAAGGACTCAAATGATTCGCGATCCCGCTCCGAACTCCCAAACTGACTCAAATGATTCGCGATCCCGCTCCGAACTCCCAAACTGACTCAAATGATTCGCGATCCCGCTACGAACTCCCAAAAGGCCTCAAATGATTCGCGATCCCCAAACTGACTCAAATGATTCGCGATCCCGCTTCGAACTCCCAAACTGAATCAAATGATTCGCGATCCCGCTCCGAACTCCCAAACTGACTCAAATGATTCGCGATCCCGCTTCGAACTCCCAAACTGACTCAAATGATTCGCGATCCCGCTCCGAACTCCCAAAAGGCCTCAAATGATTCGCGATCCCCAAACTGACTCAAATGATTCGCGATCCCGCTACGAACTCCCAAAAGGCCTCAAATGATTCGCGATCCCCAAACTGACTCAAATGATTCGCGATCCCGCTTTGATCTCCCGAACTGACTCAATTACTGACCTAATACAATTGGTGTAGTATTCAAGGTTGAATGGAGAAAAGGTTTTAAATTCAATGCAAAGAGGCAAATTAAAGTCATTTTGTGGCCAGAAAAATAATAATTTCCATTTGCAATTCCATTGTTTACCCATTCTAATAAATATACATGCATCTTGTCTAGTTGCTCAAAAGAGTATTGCTGGTCCTAATTGCTTATTTATTTTTTAAGTTTTGCATTCGAATAAATATTTAGACAAGATCAAACACCACATTTTAAAAAGATACTGGTATAAGTGAATATTAATTAATGCAAGAAAAACTGAATTTAACCCAAGAAAAGTAAGTACAGTAGGCCTATTCATGTGAATTGATAGTGAATGAAGAGATCGAAATTGATTAATGGTCATCAGCATCGTAATCATATTAAATTCTTTTTTTCTCTCTCTTAGAAACACTATTGTGACAAAACATATTTATTGTAGTCTCTCATTCACTCCTATAGACGTTTACCCAACTGTGTCAACTTCTGCTTGAAAATATGAAAATATGTTTTCTTTATTCTCATGACTATGAAAATTGTAGAGTCACACTGAAGGCATCAAGGGCTATTTGAGCAAGAAGGAGAGTGATGACCTGGCCTCCACAGTCACCTGAACTGAACCCAATCCAGATGGTTTAGGGGTGAGCTGGACCACAGACAGAAGGCAAAAGGGCCAACAAGTGCTAATCATCTCTCGGGGAACTCCTTCAAGACTGTTGAAGACCATTTCAGGTGACTACCTCTTGAAGCTCATCAAGAGAATGCCAAGAGTGTGCAAAGCAGTAATCAAAGCAAAAGGTGGCTACTTTGAAGAACCTACAATATGACATATTTTCAGTTGTTTCACACTTTTTTGTTATGTATATAATTCCATATATAATTTCACATGTGTTAATTCATAGTTTTGATGCCTTCAGTGTGAATGTACAATTTTCATAGTCAAAACTCTTTGAATGAGAAGGTGTGTCCAAACTTTTGGTCTGTACTGTATATATTATATCGAACACTTAAACTGACTCAAATGATTCGCGAACTGATTTTTGGAGAAAAACTGAAATGGCACTACATTTTCTAACCCCCATATCTTGAATTTTGTGATCATTCAAACACATTCATAAATGCATTTGAATACACCGAATAATGCAGTGAAAGAACACACTCAAAATGCACACGCGCACTAGTATGACTTCATCATGTAACTTTACATTAGCCTAGATGCGTGCATTTTTAGGCACAATTTGTTTAGTTTTTGAATATACTTGATACTGTTAAAAGGCACATCATTAAAACAAAAAATACGAGTTCACATATCACACCTAAACACGCGTGGAAAACGAAATTAGAACTAGCTACTAAATTAGTTAAAAATGCCTATCCATATACAGCTATGATTCGCGAACCGGCTACGAAATACCGAACTGATTCAAATGATCCGCGATCCCGAAACAGACTCAAATGATTCGCGATCCCGAAACTGACTCAAATGATTCGCGATCCCGAAACTGACTCAAATGATTCGCGAACACCGAACAGACTCAAATGATCCATCGGATTTGGTCCAAATTAAAAAAATATATGTAGATGGTCTTTAGTCCAAATTTAGCAGAAAAAAGACCACAAAGCCATTAACATAAGATAGTAAAGAAATATATTAGACAGCATGTCTGAAGCACTGTTAAATATATTGAAATATAGTTTGAAAACACTTGACGGGCACACGCTGAACAGGAGCAGGGGCGTCACCATGGAAACGGGGCTCAGCCCAACTGTCAAACTGCTGAACGCTGTCTCTCATGTTTGTTTTCACTAATTTCAGGTAAGTTTCATCCCCGAATTACACAAATATTACATAAAAGTGTTCCTGAAAATTTCTTTCATTTAAATGAAAACCTACCGTTGAAAACGTACTTTATAGAAATGGTCAGTGTCTTCAGAAAATTTTAATTCTGTTGTTATTATTCTTTCATATATATTTTTTTTTGTATAATCTGTAAATATTTTTTCTTTTCTGCATTTCACCTCTGCTTTAGTTTATTAATAATAAACCTGGCGTTGTATAATAAATATTGTTGGCTTGTATCCAGCTGAAGAACATTTTTAGCATTATGAAACATGACTAGTAAGTAATACCTCATACATACACTACCATTCAAATCTTTAAGGGTCAGATTGATCATGTATTCAAAATAAATATTTTATGCTCACCTCTGCTGCATTTATTTGATTAAAATACAGTAAAATAGTAATATTTGAAATTACTAGGGGTGTCCTTGACTAAGGTTTTTCATAGTCGAATCAGAATTTTTGAATCTTGCCGATATTCGACTGATAGTCTAATCATATGTTTGGGGGCACAATACATTGAGTCAAGTCAGACATTCGACAGTCATAATTACTGATCTTAACACACTGGTAAAATGTGTAATGAATACCGTGCAGATAGAAAACAGGGTAAATAATAGTTAAAGGTAGTTTCGCGTGTAAAAAAAACACAGCATTTTTCACACTATTCACTTATCTGTATACTGCTCACAACTTAAAGAGATAATTCGCTATAAGATTACACGTACTAGATTTTAAAACACAAACCAATAATATATTTCAGCATCAACCTATCACTAGACAGTTAATGTCTAATCTAGTAAACATTTCCAATTTATTTTTGATTAAAATCTTGCACATACATGTAACAAAGTATTTATCATAATGTGCTGTAAATAGCATTAAAAAAAGATATCAGTTTTACTGTTGTGCATTAATGTCAGTAGTGATGTTGGCGGTAGGTTTAGGGGTGGGGTTAGGTAAGGGGGATCATTCTGATTGCATGATTTAGAAACACCCGGCAGTTTGAACACACCCACAAAATCATAAACGCCCACTTTTGCTCCGCAGAGACCTAAGTCTCTTCTTAAGGGCCAGAGTTGACAACCCCTGACAAACTGATTAGTTAATAATCCCTCATGAAGAACGAGTACACTTTAATTTGTACATTTTGGACAACCATTGTTTTTTATTATTAATCTACATTTTAGTTACTGTTTTCTTTCTCACTTTAGACGCTGGAGAAAAAACAGCGAGGCTAAAGCTTTCAAAGTGGAAACATCTGCCGTGGCTCATTAATCCAGAATTGGGAAGAAGCAGAAGAACAGAGATCAGGCAGAGATCTACTGGTGACCCTGTGGAAACCCATTTACCTAATGTGTTAGAGAAACCAAAGATTTTCAGCACTCACCTTCCTGTTGTTCCAAACCAGACTTTTGTTCATCTCTGAAACATAAATGCAGAACTTTTTAATGAAATCTGAGAAATAATATTTTTTATTTATAAAATAACGCATTCACGAGAGCCCCATGATGCATCAGTGTTGCATTGGCGTGAGAGCTGGCCATCTCATGGTGCTTTTGTGGAAATCCATTGGGGATACGTAATTTCTGAATACATTTATTTTATTTTTATTTTATTTTTTGCTGTTGTTGTTGTTTTTTGCGTACACAAGACATCTGTTAAAAAATATCTTAATTTGTGTTCTGCACAAAAGAGTCTTATGGGTTTGGGGCAACTGAGGGTAAGTAATTAATGACAGAATTAACATTTTTGGTTGTTCTAATGTGATTATAATTGGTCGTTGTTTCCATTTTCAATATTTTAAAGATTTATTGTCTTGAAAAATTATATTTATACAGAAAGATGGATTAATTAGATAAGTTATAGTAAAGATTTTTTAATTGATAAAAAATCTAAATAAATACTGTTCTTTTGCAAGGTCTATTAAAAAAATACTGATAAATATAATGGTTTCCACAAAATATTGTGCAGCACAACGGTTTTAAACATTGATGATAATCAGAAATGTTTCTTGAGCAGCAAATCAGTATATTATAATGATTTCTGAAGATCATGTGACACTGAAGACTGGAGTAATTGTGTTAAAAATTCAGTTTACAGGGATAAATGACATTTTACAATGCATCCACATAGAAAACAATTATTTCTGTAGTTATATTTCACAATATTACTGTTTTTACGGTCTGTTTAATCAAAGAAGGTTTAAGATGTGATCAAGAAAGTGTTTTTTTACATGAAAGATGTAATGTGTCAATAAATGTGTCAATATACTCTTTTAAATTGTATTATTTTCACAAATTAGGAATATGAAAAATAATTCACGGTTGTAATTAGGCCTGAAAATATGTCTTTTCGACTTTTACTTTACAACTTCATTTTAACGTTGTTTAGACATCTGCCAATGACTTCTTTTCAACAAGTTTTTGCTGGATGGGTCAGAACTCACGAACTGACTCAAATGATTCGCGATCCCGCGACGAACTCTCGAACTTATTCAAATGAATCTCGATCCTCAAACTGACTCAAATGATTCGCGATCCAATCAAATGACACCGACAGCACTACTATTGGCTTAGTTCTCTTAATTTCACAACATTTACTGAAATTAAGGTAGGAAAAGTATGTTGTTAACAAATAAAATATCAATATTTCCATTCCGAACTGCTTTCCACGTCGAAACATCCACGAACATAATCAGGTGAGCAGATCACTCTCTCACTATTTGATTGCTCTAGTCTTTATCCACTCATCATCATCATCATCATCATCATCCACCAATCAGAACACAGGAGAACTCTCTGACCACAGCTGCTGTGCTTCAAAAGCTCTTGCAGCAGTTCAACACTGGTTTTCTCTGAGGTGGTGGGATCACATCAGATTGTGGTTAATCTTGCAGATCATGACTTATATCTACTCTTCCTCTCCCTGCAGTTTGGTAATATAAAGACTCCTCCTTTGAACTCCCACCTCTTCTGTGGGTTTTATTGTTCTGGGTCTGAATTTGGGCTCCTGGGGTCTCAAAAAAGAAACACTTTCAATCTCCAAGGTGAACGTTATAACAACACACTCTTAGAAAAAAATGTTTCATTGGGGTTCTATAACCATAGGGTTCTTTACTCAACTCCAAAGAATATTTTATGCTGTGTAACACATATATGATTGTGATCAGCTTTAACACCTGTCTGTTTCCCCTCCCATAATGCCCTGCAGCTCAACAGCTGAAATCTCTGAGAGCCATTTATATGGTAATAAACACACACACACACACACACACAGGGAGAGAGAGAGAGAGATGTGGATCGAACACTGAAAGCTGAAGGAGCTCCAATTAACACAGTGACATAAATTCAACACACACCAGTCAATCTGAGCCCCTCCTCACACACACACACACACACACACACAGCATTTCTGTAAAGCCGTTGTCCTTGAATGAACCCCAATCATTAGTCACACACACAGTTTCTCTCCTCTTGACGTTAATAAAGCACATGTGAAGGAAATCAATGTTTTTCAGCTGCTGTGTCTCAGGTCTGAACTATGAAGCCCGTTTCCACCAATGAATATTTTTTATTCAGTGGCAGAAACAGGCGTCAAACTGAACAGCAGGAAAACAATGCAAAAATAAACTGTATAATGCAGGGATATTTAGTTTTGTACATAAAGTGTAGGTTTTAACAAATAGCCAGTGTTAATAATTTCATTGTTTGATAATACAGAGCTGTTGGCTGATGCATAATTTGGGATTCTCACACTGTGACAAAACCAGACGAGAAGCGTTGTTTTAGGAAACGAGCCACACACACACTCACGGTCTGACCCTGTGTGACCTCTGACCCCTGCGTTCGATCGGGTCACAGTCTGTCTTAGCACTTAACGATTACAGTAATGAATGCAGACAGACATATGAGGAACTGTCTTTAGCCTGGGATTGTGTCCAATCTGAAGAGATTGACTGTGAAAATAATAGATAATTACACGATACATTTCCATAAAAAAAAATATATATATATATATTACTTTTTAAGCAGAATGTGTCTGTGGTTCATGTGGTTTTATGTAACTCAGAATTATATGAGGAGCCAAACAGTTGCAGTTTTGCAGAAATATATTTAACACAAAATGAAATTAAAATACATTTATTTTGATTGTATTCGGTAAATCCCTTTTCCTTTAATTTCAAACCAAATGACAATTCGGTTTCCTCTTCTGCCTCATTAAAAATCACACTGCATGGCTCCAGTTCTTCATTTCTTGTGCATGATGCTGGTCTGCAGATACAGCTTAAGAGGTTAAAATCACATGACCACGTGACACATCATGCCATCTATAAATTATTCAGTGTTCTATTGATTCACACCTGTGTGTTACACACACACACACACACACACACTCTCTCTCTCTCTCTTAACAGTCGCCCCTCCTCACTCAACAGCACAATCAAGAGACGCTTAAAAGCATCAGGAAACTTAAACACACCCACCTTTGTCTCAGGCTTTCTAACAGACTGTGTGTGTGTGTGTGTGTGTGTGTGTGTGTACTGACTACAGGAAGTTCCAGTAACTGTAAGTTCTGCTGCATGAGACTATAATCCGTCAACAGTAGAGACGTGTCCTCAGCTCAACTCTGAACACATGCTCTCTCTCTCTCTCTCTCTCTCTCACTCACACACACACACACATTGTCTCTCTCTCTCTCTCTCTCTCACACACACACACACACACACACACAGCTGTTGAGATAGATTCCCAGAGTATTTGACCATCACTGCTCACAGTTTTACTGATTATTGAATTTCTCTCCATCTGTCCATAAAGACGAGAGCTTTTCAGATGCACAATAATAAAGCATGTTATCAGCCTCCAATCAGTGTTTGTTTAGAATCATTTATTATTACAGTTATTCAATATTTTTAATATTTTGTTTTTCAGTTAATTTAACTTTTAGTTTAGATTTCAGTTTTTATTTCTTATTAGTAATTGTACTGCTTCAACTTGAATTTATTTTGCTTATATTGAAATACTATTACAGTGATACTAAAATTACTAATATATATTTATATATTTTCCCTTCATTTTAATTTTAGTTACATCTTTGGGTAATTTTGTTTTGCATTTTTACAATTTTTATTAGTTTTTGTTTTTAAATGTGTATTTTATGACATTTTTATTTCAGTGTCAGTTATTTTAAGTTAAACTAAATGTGAAAAAATATTAGATATTAAGCACAAAGTTGGGGGTTTGAATCCCCGGGAACACGTGCTAATTTGAATAAAAGCGTCTGCTAAATGCATTAATTTAATAACGTTTACTCTTTTTCTTTAAGTATGAAATTGTATGGTTAAAGCATTTTCCAAATAATATTTAGAATTTTGTTTTTATTTCAATTAACAAAAATAATTTTGAATAGTTTTATTTAAAGATAACCACCCAGACGGACAACAGCGGTTTGTTACGTGGCTCGGCGTCACGTAGCCTATATCAATCTGTCGGGTCAGCGTAACGGAAACATTTCGACATGACTCGGTTAAAAGCTTGAGGTTTGATCTGCAGCCCCTCGAACTACGTCTGCCACGTGCAGCTCAGGACACGGCTGTGTAATTACGGCGCTCACCGCAGGACAAACGACGGAAAGACTGAGGAGAGCTGGAGTAACACCAGTCTGCTGCTCATCCAGATTCACTTCTGTCAGATTCTTAGAGTTCTCAAGAGCCTGGTGCTTTCGAAGGGATGCGACAACACCCTTAAAGAGACAGTCCACATTCAGTCATCAGTTACTAAACAACACATTTACGAGTACAAATAGTTTAGTAATTATGCAATATTTTGATTGTTTCAAAAAATACAAAATGAATCCATTATACATATGTACAAGTATTCAGAAACATATTTCCAGTGAAGGTCAGTGTTCAGTTGTAGTTTGGATGCACGTGTAATTGTCACTTTACCCAGACGCTTGAAGAACCGGATGCAGAATCATCTTCTCTTATCATCCGGACTCTGAAAACACCAGGTATTTCATGTGTGAAAGCTGTCAGAGATATCGCCGGCTCCTTTCTGTGAGAGATCGAGTCTTGAGATATGGGGTAAAAACATCAACACAAAGCATTTTTGTCGTGGTGTCTACTGGCTTTGTGTTGAATCGGGACACTTCACCCTTATCCAAACACTGAATAACTTACAGAGAGAGATATCAAACTTGGAAAGATTTATAGGCAAGACACTACAGGTGAATAAGAAAACAAAAATAAATAAACACATATATATATATAGCTACGGCAACATACTTTCTCCAGTTGAGTAAAGACAGTAGAATTATTTTGCAAGACAAGATTTCTGTAATGTGATGTTTAAATGTGCAAATAACGCTGCTCAGGTCCCTCCTTCAGTGTAAGTGTGTGGGTTTTGTTTTGTCAAATCAGCAAGAGTATTGATCGACAGAGCACATGAAGAAGAAACACTTAATCAGTTGCTTTGGCAGAAAAGCAGATATGTTTATTAAGCACTTTAACATGTCAGAAAATCCAGCTCATAATACAGGAAATTGAATTTCAAAATGTGAAATGTCTTTCATGTACACGTTCACCTATTTACAATCAATCTTCTCTTGAAACGAACTCCAGGCTCAGAACCAAAACAGCTGAACAAAGGAGAAAAACACAATAATAACTCGGTGAAACAGATGGCTTGAGATTTCTGAATACTGTCCAGAGTTTATCTTCATCTTAAAAGACTCATTCTCAGTCTTGTCCTAGGCTTCATGAAGTGTCTTTCAGTAATTCTTCAGAGGACAAGCTTTCTGATGCAGTTACACACACAATATGGTCTTCCTGAGAGCCTCGTCTCATAGCAAACAGATGTCTGAAATCCACTCGACACCCGCCCCGTTCTCCCTCCCCCAGAGACACGAGATCCGGCTTCACAAGACCGTGGGCTTTTCTGTGTTTTAACTTTGGCTTGAGGAGTATACATTTCAAACCCTGTCCTGAAATCCAAATATTACTGTGGTTTGCTGCTTGGAATGAGGAAACAGCACGATGACCTTTCGCCGACCTCATCATCAGACGTCACCTGACACTTTCTCACATTCTACCCCCACTGGATGCGGCTTGTTGCTTTTTCTTCAATCGCTGAGAACTCTGCATTTAGCACCAAACTCGAGTTAACGATACACCATCGGTAGTTTAAATATGCAAATGTAAATAGAGGAAAACAAACGAACATAGACAGGTCCCACAGGGACTAAACAATGAAGGATGGTAAAGCCAGAGTTACTCTTCTTTAAGGGCATCAATAATGCTACACTCATAATACAGAGTTAAAATGACGTTTGTGATTCAAAAATATTATAATAGGCAACGTCAAAACACAGCACCATGATATCAGCAAATATAGCACACATGAAAACGGCTTTTTCTCCAAAATAAATATGTGCGAAGAGTAAACGAAGACTGGTTTCGTGATTTTATGAGTGCGCCGAAGGACTAATGGAGACTGAGGGATTCAAAGATGTGAATACGACGTAGAGTTTGCGATATCTGTCGAAGGAAACAACGTACTCCAGCGGCACATTGCTGTCAGTTTAAGACAAAACAAACGGACAAAATGTACATTAATTTTTTTTAAAGCAAACTCTGATAAACAAACAAAGCATTAAAATGCAAAAAAAAAATAACAAAGGAAGAAAGTGCATCCACTGCCTATTAAATATTAATGCATTAAATTAAAAGCGTCTGTGTGCAACAAGGTCACCACAAGAAGGCTGGAGCATCGACAGGCACAAGTATGAATCTGCATCACCACTCGGCAATAATCCCTCGTCAGTTCGCTCTCGTTCCTTTCTTCTTGAGACGTTCCACAGAGAAGTGTAGAAAATGGTTTCAGTTCTTTTACTGATGAAAGCGTTCACTTTGGCACAGTCTCTTTCTGAATGACGAATGAGGATTAAGACATCTGAAATCACATCCAAACTTGAGTCAGTTTAAAGCTATTGGCATTCTCTTAAAATGTAGATGAGTGGTTATTAAACTTTTCTTAAACCTTTGACCGAATCAAGGAGCCTAAGCACCACCTAATCGACAAGTTTCACTGAAAACCAACGTATTTAACAACAAAGACCAGATTTTTACTAATACTTCTCAACTTGAACTACTATGCAATAGTCTTTAAATGTCATGTACTCACCAGTTATAACGGTGTCTCTTTTTTGCAGTTTAACCCAGAGTCTGATCCTTCAATTTGGAGCTGTAGGGCTTGTTTCAGGCTTAATTCAGTCTCTCCTATTGGGTAACTGTCCAGAAAGTCCTGGTGGCCCCTGTTGGGAACCGTTCTGGGGACTGAAACTCTCCCAAGAAATACCTGGTTTCCCTGTTGGTGGTATTTGGGGTTGGTCATAATGCCGTTCCTCTTCTTCTCTGCACAGCTCTGCGGCTGAATGTAGAACTGATCCTGCGATTGGACAGAATCCAGAGCGCTGGATCTTCCCACCATGATCTTACATTGAGGATCTTTAACAGCAATGTTGGACACTGGCTTATTGAGCACAAGATTTTTATCAAATTGGGTAAGTTCGTACTCAAGAGCCTGACTCTGTGAATAAGAGCCATTCTTGCTTTTCTTCTTCTCACCAGATGTTCCTTTGTTTGAGAAGTTTTGGCCATTCTTAGACGCTTTGGTGGACTTGAGGCCTGGCTTGACCTGACTCCAGTCATACTCGCTGGTTGGAGAGCCAGGCTGGGTGCCGATGGACCTGGTGGTGGAGGAGGGAGAAGCGATTGATTGACGACTGCGACTACGAGGCAGTGAATGTTGCTGGATCTGTTCAATAAAAGAAAGGACATGGACGCTGTCGATGGGGACAGTCTGGGCAGTCGCAGTAGATGAGGTGGTCCTCAAGGAAGAGTTCTTTGAACTTTTGAGAGAGTTATTGGAGAGGGAGGACTTCTGCCGGTCCACTGTTGAGTCTGGAGACTCAGACGGTGAGCTGAAAGCATGAACAGGTCCGTTGGATTGTCCTCGCCCTGCTGAATGCACATCGCCAGCTCCTGTGCTTCCAGAGCTGCTGGACTTTATAGTGAGTGACTGTACTTTCCCAGCAACCGAAGCAGGTGTTTGCTGCTCCATGGTGTGAACGGGAGACGGGTTGCAGCCATTGATACTCGTGGCGCCGTATTTCTCCAAGAGTTTGATTATGGAGGTGTGACCACCTTTGGCTGCGACTCTCATGGCAGTGCGTCCAAACTGATCAGCGTGGTTCGGATCTGCACCATGCTCTAGAAGAGTCTGAACCACATCAATGTGCCCCTCTTGAGCGGCGATACCCAGAGCTGTAGCACCTTGATTGCATGTGTGGTCTACAACGGTGCCGTTTTCAATTAAGATTTTAACAATCTTTATGTGACCCTGCCAAGCTGCCGACTGGAGGGCAGAGCGTTTCTCATTATCACATGAGTTCACATCCGCATGGTAGTTGATCAGTAATCTGACCATCTCTACGTGGCCTTGCCAACACGACACATGTAAGGCTGTTCTCCCTTCCAGATCACTGGCTTCAACATTGGCTCCATTTTCGAGGAAGTACTCCGCCATGGCTAGCTGATTCTCAAGTGCCAGGATGTAAAGAGTTGGGCGACCATCTGCATCCTTGAAGTCAATATCTGCTCCATGGCTCAGCAACAACTCCATGATGTCTCTGTGTCCCTCTAGTGCTGATACTCGGACAGCATTTCTCCCATCGTACCCTCGCTGGTCAATACATGACTTGTTCTCCAGTAAGATATGCACACAGTCGTAATGACCCTCTTGAGCAGACAGAATCAAAGGGATACGTCCATCATTGTCAACCTCTGTGCAGCGGGCACCTTGTTCAATGAGAGCATCACAAACTTGTCTGTGTCCCTCAAAAGCGGCCATGTGCAACGGCGTCCAGCCTGCGTCGTCTCTGTGGTTTTCATCCAGTCCTCTGTCCAGCAGAGTTCGTACAACCTCCACGTTCCCCTGTGCGGAGGCAATGCTCAGCACAGTCCTGCCTTCACTGTCGATACTATCCACTGCTGCACCCCAGAAAAGCAGAGTGTTGACAACAGAAGCGTGTCCCATAGATGCTGCAGCAAGCAAAGGCGTTCTCCCATTGTTATCAGTGTGATCAACATCCGCTCCTCCTTCTAGAAGCAGATCAACCACATCCACATGGCCTTCGTAGGCAGCCACCAGAAGCGGGGTCATGCAGTCTTTGTCACAGTGGTCCACCTCAGCTCCACGGTCGATTAGCAGGCTCACGACGGCACCGTGGCCTTTGCTGGCAGGCACACAAAGAGCAGCGACGGAAAGCGCCGTCCTGCCATCCACATCCTCATGGTTGACCTCAGCTCCATGATCCAACAGATGCTCTACAATTTCTCTATGACCCATGTACGCTGCAGCGATCAGTGCCGTTCGTCCTTCATTATCCGCCTTGTTGACTTCAGCTCCATGCTGAAGAAGGTTGAGGACAATATCTTCATGACCTCCCCAAGCGGCAGCTCTCAGGGCAGTTCTACTGTCAGCATCTGCGCAGTCCACTTTAGCACCTGCATACAGGAGCGCAGACACAACTTCCGAGTGACCTCCCCAGGCTGCAGACCTAAGGGCGGTCCAGCCGTCATGGTCTGTGTGATTGATGTTAGCATCACACCCGATGAGACAGTTGACCACCTTAGTGTGGCCTTGTCTAGCTGCCAGAGTAAGTGCTGTCTGTCCATGGCTGTCCTCCAACTCCATGTTGGCTCTCCTGGAGATGAGAAGGTTCACGACATCCAGATTTCCGCTGTAGGCAGCATTGGCTAAAAGAGTTCTCCCGTTGGAGTCAGTTTGATTAACAGAAGCGCCGTTATCTAGTAGAGTTCGAATTGAGTCCTCGCGTTCCAAGGCCTGTTGCAAAATGCATGAATCGTGGTCATCTTCATTGCTGACGTGAGCCCCAGCTTTGACCAGTAGTTGGAGTACCTCCTGTTCTTTTGGGATTGAAGTGGACAGGGAGTCTTTAGCAGGGGTGCCATTCCACACCATCCAAAGGGCGAGATTAAAGGGCTCGATCTGCAGGTTCGAGTAGATCAGGTGATAGGCAAACTCCTGCACCTCCAGAGGTTTAAGCTGTTTTGCTCTGCACGTGTAAATCATGGCCATCATTCGATGTCCTTCTGCTGCATTGCAAAGGTATTTTTGTGTGCAGTGTTTAACATCCAGGAGCCATTCAGCAAAGCTGTAGTGAAATAAGATCTTAGTACTGCCAAGTCCATCAATAAGCAACTTAGAAAGAATGTCCATCTTCTTCTGAAAGTCCTCCATCGTCAAAGCCATGTTTTTAGTCCAGACTGCATGATAGAGCTCCCTGACAGTCAGCGGCCTGCAGGCAGCCAGAATCACATTAAGGATGGGCTGGACTTTGGCGAACTGCTTCCTGACAAACAGTCTCTGGCAGAGCCAAAGGTAGAGTCCATTCAGTGTCCCCGGGATGTCTCGGATCTCGCGCAGCATGATGAAGTTCTCAACCACTCCGTCAAGAACTCGCTCAAGGTACAGGAAGCAGCCACTGCTCTTGATGTGAAGCTGGTTCAGCATCTCTGCTGTCTCCTTGGTAAGGTGTTGTCGCAGGGCTTCCTCCTGGTCTAGGCGGTGGAGGATGTATTGCTGCACATCTTTTACGATGTAGGCCTTCCGTAGGTCATCAAGGCTGATCTTACGGAATCCTACAAGAAGGACAGAGACAAAAGGTGATTAGTTTGACCTGAAGTCCCTACAAAGGACTGCTAGTGTCACAGTGAGGTTTACACATGACATGTCTCTTTGCTGATTGTTGCTTTGGATATTTAATCTGGTGATGTCAGCTACAATCTGACAGCCATTTTCATAAAATATTAAGTTTTACGTTAAACAAATTATTTCCCACAAGTCAAAATAATAATTAAAATTTTGCATCTTGTTTACAAAGTGTTCATCCCCTTTGTTCATAGTATATTCTTATCAATAAATGTTTGCATCTACCATAGTTTGTGTGTGTGTGACCCTCAGTTGTTAAAATCTCAGAATGTACTTTTTCTAAAGAACAACTCGAGACAGGATCATTTATGTTCATTCAGTTGTTGTTTTGCTTTTTTTTTCCATCCAGCCAAAACTAAATAAAAAAACCTAAATGCATTTTTTTTTAATGCTAGACATCTTGCAGATACCGCAAGAGGAATGTAAACTTGTGCACTCAACGGCATCATCAGCTATGCAAACACACACAAGGACCTTCATCTTCATGCACAATATACAAAACTCAAGTCCAGCAGTAACAGATAAAGTCAGTTTTCCTGCAGAAAAGGTGAATGGAGTTTGCTTTGTTATTCTCTAGAAAACAAAACAAGACGTGTAATGATTCCTGTGGCAAAACTAGGTCACATCTGCAACTACACAAAGTATGATGCACATTGGAGAGTTTCACATAAGACTTTAAGACTAAGACTTTTGCAAAATAAAACAAGGCAGAACCAAGGTTTTTACAAAAAGCACTCATGCCAACAGATGTCAAGGCATTCTGCTTCAGATAAGTTCAAATTCTATCTTTGTTGATTTTATTTTTTTCAGGGTCGGCATGCATGTTTAACAGCAGCCCAAAGGACATTCAATGCACATATTTCATTTAAAGTTCCCAAGGACTCAGACATGCTGAGGTCAAAGGAAAGGAAAAAACATGAACTCCTTTAAGGTCGTTCACATATGTCTCAATCTTTCTGTAGCCCCACTGGTGGGAGAGCAGCTAAACATTCCTCTTCCATCTAATTTAATTGGTCGCTCAATCATACAATCTACACAAGTCCATTTTCTATGGGAAAGAGGATAAAAATAGGCCTACTTCCTCTCAAGTAAATACAATACTCTTTTTCAAGCCAAACCCCAGAAAAGTGTTTCAGTCCTTCAGAAAGACAAACCAGCAACACAAAAACAGAATACAGATTACATCTTTCCTGGCCAGTCCCTTAGAGTTTAAGAAGTTCACAAAACCCCTTTGAATGAGATTATATAACGTCTATCTTTCTGAAAGGGCGCTGCAGTTATTTTCTTTGTCTTTGGTGCTTAAGGCCCGAGGGGCAGCCATCAACAGCTGAGGTTTCCCAAATAAAACCTGTGTGAAATCTAAACCGGGGCATGAATGACAACAGAGGAACACCTGTGGACAATCATCCCGCCTTCATGCCATCTTTCTTCTTCTTCTCCTTCATACCGTAGGCTTTTCATATCCAGTTATAGAGCGCGTAAGTGCCCGCCCACTTTTCAGCAGCGGTGATTCTGAAAGTATTCTTGCCATTGGGATTTTTAAAAAGTCTTTGTTAAAGCATTATAAACCATGAACCAAGCAAACCAGCTAAGATGCGAATCACAATTTTCTTGAGAGCATTTACGTGACTTGAACACATTTGCAGAGCTTCGCAGGAGTGGGTGGAGCTTCTTGCGAATGGGCGGGGCTAATTATGTATTTTGGTGAAAGTGCTCGCTGCGACTCTAATTGGTGGAATTTTCACTACAGCATCATGGGTAATGTAGTTTCACCACGAATACTGCTATAAAACATGAGTTTTTGTGTTTTTACGTTGACTTGAACAGATGGGTTCAACAAAAGCATATAATTGATTAACAACCTCAGAGCTCACAACAGGTCTGTCTTTGAAGATTTGTTATTGTTATTGCCAGTTTACCACAATAACCTTTAAATGATGATGAACAGGTCAATGGTAGCAGCATGTACTGCAGTTTACAACCCATGTTCTCTCTTTGAGCCCCGTCCCGTCTAAAGGCTTGTTTTTGTCATTAGTGAACTAACTGACCCAGACCTTCACCCTGCCTTTAAAACACACAACAGTCTCCAAGCCTTCAGCCTTTGTGACTCCAGATGAAGGAAATAGAAAGGCTGAAAGAGGAAGGGGCCTTGTTGGGGGACTAAAAGTGGGGCAGTGGAACAGATGACCCAAATATGTTATTTGGCCGACGGGTCCAGCACGTAACTAACTCATCTGTTTAAGTGGGTTGAAGGCATGTTTGGTTTGGAAAGCTGCCACTGGTTAAAGAGTTCACCGGGTTTAGATTACAGATTACAAATTACTGTCTAGTAAATACTGGGGGCTTTCCAAACGTTCATCTTTTTAGTCTTCTAAAAAAAACTGTAGCCAACCAAGCCTCTTTCATTATGTTTTCCGAATCCTCCCAAACGCATGTAGTTTCAGTCGGAGGCGGGAGGTCGAGGAAACCCTGACAGGAAGCCGTTGCCCTGTTTGACCTTGTTCCCAATGTTTCCAATAAAGAAAGTTTGGTTCTGCGCCAAATTCTTCTTTATCTTTTTAATGCATTATATATATTCAATACAATAATACTATTTTGCATCATATACAAAATAATTGACTGTTAAATATTGCAGTTATATAAATTACTGGTCTTTAACACATAACATAATAATTTTGCATCATGAAATCATTTGGAGATGCGAGCGCAGGTCAGAAACTCTTCAACACCTGCTGATAAAGCCGTCGGATAACAACATAAACCCTGCTGCTCTATTCAGGAGATGCTGCAGGCAGTTTGGGAGGAAACTGGATCTTCCAGCATAAATGAATTCATCAATCATGCGACAGAGCGACAGACAGGTGTGCTTACATAAGGAGTGGCCTTTGTGAACAACGCTCGGGTGTGTGGACTTCACATGCACCTTTCCCTCCGCTTGTGTTCCCACAGGAAACAGAGATTTCACAAATGAGATCATCTCAATCTCTCAACTGTCTGTAATGAGGTTCATCTTTTGTTTAAGTCTCTTACGTGTCTCTACATCACGCGAGCCCCGTGTAGAGCTGCGTTCTATACAAATACATATATACCAGAACCATGAATTGTGTTTAAAGTGACTGTGCCCTTTATGTTAATTAAGCTTAATGATTCATCTATACATGTAATTTATTCACAGCGATGAGTCCTGTTTATAGAATAACTTTTAATGCTGCAAAATTAATCAATTATGAAAAAGAGTCAATTTCAGAAGATAAATTAAGAGTTTTTATTTATATCAATTCAGTTCAAGCTCATCTGATGTCAGTGCAATAAAATTAGTAAATTGCAACTTTCAAAGAACTTATGATTGAAATACAATTAAAAAAAATCCAGGTATGCAAAAATTGGCCATCATATCTATATAATAATGGCTATATAATAATAATAGTTAATGTGATTATATTAATTTCTATAAATAATAATAGTAATAATAATATTTATTATTACTACTAATAATACTAAATAAATAAATCAAATGAAAAAAACAGTGCAAATATTAATTTAATTAAATTGTGGCCTTTGTGAAGTGGTTATGGCATGAAACAATACTACGATTTAATTTTTAATTCAAGTCAAATCAAAAATATTACTAAGCATGAATTGTCTTATAAACCCTGAGATAAGCTGATGTTTAAACTAAATGTAGCTGAGCTTACAGGACTAGTTGACCTTCTTGGTAAGATGATGGTTAGATCACTCAATGATCAAAGCAGTCATTAGTTACAGAGTTAAGAGGGTGTTTCTCAGATCATCTGCTGTTGATGTGGTCTTTCAAATCTTGAACCTAAACCCCAGACACGTGTGTCTTGATTGTGTGATATTTTAACTGGTTCTGCATCACTGAAACATCGCTCGCCCTCAGCCGCCCGAAAACATGTCCGCTGCTCCACGTTTGTAATTACTCCATCAGCAAAGTTTCCTAAAATACACTTGAATCAGCAAACTTCCCAAACTCAGGACGCCCAGAGCTCAAGTGTGTGTGTTCGGATCCAGATCCAGTGTTCAGATTACACACGAGTGTTGAGTCAGAGACAGAGAACGAAAATCATTATATACACACATCAGATCATGTTCAGTCATGTTCTCTGCTGCAGATTCACATGAAAGACGACTGCTCTATTGTTGAGACAGATGCAATGATACTGTAGTATAATAGTGCAGTATATTTCACTTTAATTCTCATGCAGCTGCTGCTTAGTTCTGATGCAAAATCAATTCTATTGAGTCTAAGTCAAATGACAGAAATGTTTCCGATTCTGTTCAAAACAAGTGAAACTTTACCGTCAGCCAAAACATTTATTAGCAATGACTCGTTATTATTAAACAAATTAAATAATAAAAAAACAAATTAAATTATTATAAATAATATAACGCAAAAATATAAATCATGTTCAGTTGTATACTTCTAACTTGGTCATGACAAAGTTGAAGAAATTAATATTTAATGAATAAATAAATATTAAATTTTTATATTTAAATTTATTTTTATTTTAAATAAATATTTAATGTATTAATACATCATCTTTATTATTATTATTACTACTACCACCTTAAAATCTATTATTTATTTATTTTTGTTTAAAGTAAAATAATAAACTAATAATATTCCATTTTATTATTTGTTTCTATATTTGTTTTTATTTAGTATTTTTATATTTACATTTATGTATCTGGCAGCCAACTTTATCCAATTTTAATCCAGGAATATGACTTCTTGTCTCAAATTCAACACATAACGAATAAAAACAAACTCACAGTAATTATAAAGATGGTGGCGAGCAACACAAACAAAGCATGAGATTTAGAAGTAGAAAGACTTAGTTCAACAATCTTTGTTACCCAAAAAATCATTTTGCACAGTGTAGGTTAGTCAATCTGATCCAAAAAAATTGTTTTTTTAAGTGTTAAAAAGCCTGAGCCAATCAGAACAGAGGATCGTCATCCGTCTGATGACAGCTCAAGGACCAGGATGTTTACAGGAAAGACAGAGACACCAGACTCTTCCTGCTCTCTCTGACTACATTAAGCATGCATTTCCTCAGGTTCTGCCACTAGAACAAGCAGCACTTCAGTCGTTTAACACGACGTCTCTCTTCATGATCTGCCAGCTCAAGGTTACGTCTGTGCAGTGTTTCAGAAGACAGAGGCAGAATCAGCAATCTGCAGCATGATGGGTTATGATCACACACACACAAAAACTCCTAGACCTCATGCTGGAGAGTCTGGCCTGTCACCAACAACAAGAAAATCTGGAGATTTAGGAGACACTCAGGGGGCAGATATACACTTCACCTGTGAACAAGGGCCCTGTGTGTGTGTGTGTGTGTGTGTGTGTTTCTGATCTGTGGTGATTCCCAGCACTGCATGTGGAAAAATCAACCATTTTTATACGAGTGATTCAAAAGCATATTTTAAGCCGGGTTTCCATCCAAAGCTGCGAATTTAACTTTAACACAAAATTGGACTATTGCATGAAACGTGCGAATACACACTGTTTCCATCCAGTGAGTCAAAGAGACCAAAATCATCACTTCCTGAAAAACCTGCACCAAAGAAAAGCAGGAGAAGCCACCGAATATAATGATTTTCATATATAAATTAAATTCCTTTTCCCATTAATAGCATCAGCCCTGTTTCACACAAGTCAAAAACCACCTGAATCACATGATCTTCAGAAATCATAATAATATACTGATTTACTGCTCAAGAAACATTCCTGATTATTATCAATGTTGTGCTGCTCAAGTATCGAAATTCACATTAAGAATAATTAATTTCATCTTAAATTAGATGCTGGTATTGTGTCAAACTCATTTAAACCAGTAGCAGTGTGGCACATGTTTCCCACAGATTAGCCTTTGACCCCGGGGCTCTGTCACCATGGGAACGGCACAGAGGTCACCGAGACCAGACCCTCACACCCAAACACTGCTAACGGTCAAACGTGTTAATGAATAAGTGTGTGCATGTCACACAGCCGGGTGAATCTGACCTCTGACCCGTCTCCAGCAGTGTCTCGGTCAGACTCTGAATAACGTGATGAAGATCACAAACAGGCTCTTATATCTTCAGCTCAACACAACTGAACGCTTTCAGAAACACTCAAATGTCGCGTCATGTCTCTAAACATCTCAGTCTGAAGTTAAAACAGCTGTTTTCGATGTGAATATCTGTTCAAATATAACTGTATTTCCAGCATCGTTCCTCCAGTCTACTCCACTTCTGAGTAAAACCCAACACTCGGTGTGAAATCATGATTCTGTCTGTAAGGATCATCGCTGTATTTGACCTGCTCTTCCAGGAGCCTTATATTATCAGACAATAAGAGCAGGAACGTGTTATTCAGAAAGCACACCGTTGAGCAGGTGTTAATCATCTGGGGTTTAATGCTGGACACGAACCACTTCGGGATTTTGTTTGAACTTCTGGTCAGTGAGCTGAGGTCAGTGTTTACTGGTCATGTGTGTTTACTGTGATCCACACACACACACACACACACACACACACACACACACACACAGTGTATTTTTACTACAGTCTGACCTGGATTCTGAAAGCCTGCAGCCTGTTTCTGTGCTGAGACCATTCACTGACACAAACACACACGCACGCATGCACACACACACACACACACACACACACACACACACACACACACAGGTTCACAAACAACTAAAAAATCCTCACGTAATTTCTTCACAGCTGTGATGTCATCAGAAACACTAAATGCCTGCACAACTGAACAGCGTGACATTAATATCAGCTTGAGGTTTGCAATGTGTGTAAAATGATGAAATAGAGAGAGAAGCATAGGCTTATATTTTCAGTGATTTATAAAAACATACTGTGACTTTGTAAACTCAAATCCACAGTGAAGGAAACGGCATTTACTGAAACTACTCGTCCAAAAATATATTCGAGTTAAAAACATCTTAATGCTGGATTTGTTTAGCTTTTGTCTTCTCCATTACTGAGACACGGATACAATGCTACATTGATGAAGAAACAAACTCATCCTGATCCTGGATTGGCCTGATGGGGAGCATATTTTCATTTTTGGGTGACCTATCGCATTAAATGACATAATTCAGCGGTGCAAGTAAATCACAGAGAGAAAAGGAATGAGATCTTGTTAGGAGGAAAAAACAGCAAACAAGAAAACAACAAATAACTCATATTGCAAATAAGATCAAAATGTCACAACCTGCACGTTTCCACTTTAATAACTTCATATTCTGGAATGCTTTATGAGCAAAGCACAAACTAAAAACTTATAAGATGTTTCATATTTATTTCAAATAAAAAAGAAGGGGTTTGTAGAAATGTCAGCGTAGGAGAATCGAACTCTGTCAGTGATGTGTTTTCTTTCAGACTGAATCTGTACGGCCCAAATCAAACCGCAGCGCTGATCTGTCCTCACATAACACACGCTCACTGTCTCTCCGCTCATTAGAAATATTCACACATCTGCTGCTGATTTCCTGCTGGAGGCTTGAGAAGCTCATCCAGTCTGATCTCCACTGACTCACACAACAACGCCTTTACTTTCTAGCTCTCAGAGACATTAAGAACACACTGCAATACTGCATTAGCCCAAAAAAGGAAACCAATTACGTAACATAATTGATTTTTATGCAAAGTAACACAATAACAGACTCCCTGAAGGTCTGTAATTCAGATCTGATGCTGATTTGATCTGATGAGTGATGTAAGTACATGTAATAATCTGATTGTTAAACACTTAAGGGAGGTTGAGGTAGAGGCGGTGGGTCACCTGTGAAGAGTTTGGTGATGTGTTTGTTCTGCCGGCGTGCCGAGAGGACGAGGAGAAGCCACGGTGGGAAGAGCTCGTGATGAGCGGCCAGCAGCTCGCTGATGTTTGCTGACCTCTGATCTCTGTCTCCGGTCAAACATCCCTCGTCCACTGAGTCCACCAACACAAACAGAGCCTGAGACGGAGCCTTACAGCCCAGCAGCGGCAGCAGCACACACCTGAGACACACACACACACGCACACACACACACACACACACACACACACACACTCTGTCACATTCAAATAACACTTAAAAAAGAAATCAAAATCACGAAAGAGAAAACCTTCAGCGAGTCATTTGTTAGCAATTCAGAAATCAGATAAATTTTTTCCCAAAATTCTATATATATTTTTTTTGAATTTTGTATTTTCAGTTTTCATTTTTCTTGATTCTGTTTTAATGGTTGAATTGTTTTGAATTATTTTGTTTAAATATTTTAGCAAACAAAGTGCTGCACTGTTTAAATTCAGCGAGTGGATGAAAAATGTTGTTATTCCTTAAATAAATATCTATATTATAAAAAATGTAATAATAACAACAATAATAATCAAATTATTAGTTATTTCTATTCCTTCAAGAAGTGAATTATTCCGTGCAATACTGATATTTTATTTCATATATTTCAGTCACAATTTCATCAAAGTTCGAGTCTTCATCAAACAGTATTTTGAGCAGTTGTAGTGAAGATCCTTCTAGTGTGTGTGTGTGTGTAAACAATGATAGTTTTCTCAAATGAAGGATGTCCTCCTCGTGCGTCACGTGTGCTTTAGTGTAGTTTACATGTTAACACAGCAGGGATTCCAGAACCTGCTCCATTTCCGAGATATTCTGGTTTATAAATACCATTTTCATGACTCTCTCTCATCAGCTCTGAGTCTGTTTAGTCATGTGTTTGTCCACTCATTTCCTGTTTGTTTCTCTCATTATAACCACACACAGTTTAATGGACTCGATCATCTCTGCTCACATCTGACTGTGGGGTTGACCGTTTTAAATCTGATATTTGTGCAGTAAAATCACGACTAATGTGCACATGTGTGTCTGATCACTCATCATATCACTGCTCCATTACTGAAATACTGTATATGTGAGCCATCACAGTTCACAGAGACATACACATTAACAGCACGTCGCTCAGACACACAGTGTGTTCGTGCATGTGTGTGGACAAATCTCCCAGCATGCACTGGTGCAGAGAAACTCCGCAGATTGTCAGGTGGCAGTCAATCAGAACAACAGAGACATGAATGATTAAACAGCAGCAGAGACACACATCTCTGAATAGTAATCAGGCTCGTCACTTCACATCGCTCTGAACTGGACAAAACCTACAGGTTTCATAATCCTTAATATCATAATAACATAAAGCAATATAAACTATATAACAAATATTACATCTCAAGCTGAGCACCGACATCAGCATCGACTCAGAGAGAGAGAGAGGGAGAGAGAGACTGAGAGAGAGAGAGAGAGAAAGAGAGAGGGAGAGAGAGACAGAGAGAGAGAGACACAGAGTCTGAACCACTGACTACAAACTGCTGAATCATCTCTCAGAGAAGGGCAGAGACGGACTGAGCTCCTCTCTGTTCATCCTTCATTAGTTACACGACCAGTCCCTAATAAACCCTGTCTGTCCTGGAGCCAGTGAACAGATCCTGCTTCAGATCAGTGTTTGGTGCACACAGACACAACGGTCACATACTATTACTATTCTGTTCTTGACATGTTGTGATGTTTGGAGATGTCGTGTAATGAGTGATCAGTGGTGAAAGCACTTCACTCGTCTGCTGACCGCAGTAACACACAGACCTGATCGATGGGCTTCAGTTTACCATCATTAACACAACACATCCTCATCTGAGGTCTGGAAGATCAGCCTTCAGACAAAACCCTGTGAATCAACACGACAACCCAACCTGGACTTAAAACAATCCTTTCCATTCATCAAGGATAAGTTAAACTGATCACAAGTGACAGTAAAGACATTTATAAAAGTTAAAAAAGATTTCTATTTCAAATAAACGCTCTTTCTTTTTTCTTCAACAGCCTTTCCATTTAAGAAAAAATAAATAAAAATACACAGAGAAACTCATGTCTTCACTACTAATGCAAGATCAAATTCTGGTTTACCTTTAAGACATTATGACAGAAATATATTACTATTTATAATTTTAAAATATATATTTAAGTCATAACAGCACAAGTGAATCCTGTAAATATTTTAACTAATAAATACCAATATACTTTCACCCGATGATTAATCACAGTTTGCACACAAGTTTCTGAAATGTTATGTTTATATATGCAAATGAGACATTATCTAATTAAATACGCACCATTTTGCATAAATTTCAATAACAGAGATGTCAACATTGGATAAAACCGGGTTCAAAGATCTGATTTTGCTGACTTATTAGAAAAGGATTTTACTCGTATTATCTCGTTTTTTCTTATCAGAAAAGAAAAATATTCAGGGGAAAAATGTTACATTAATTGATCATGTATCCAATAATTTTTCACAATTCCTTTTCAATGGTTAAATAACATTTTAGTAAGGAATGCATGTCAAAATTAAATAAAATCTTAAACTTGAAATTTATTTTAATGTTTGTATCACAGCGCTCTACTTCTGGAGTAACCAGAGCTTCAGTGTCTGGATCGGAGACATGATGATGGTACAGAAGGTCATTAATAAACCACTACACCACGTCACCTGAAGCTGTGAGTGAAAGATGCCGAACGAATGCTGCTCACCTCTTGAACGTCTCAGCAGGGTTTCTCTCGATCTCTCCCGGCTGCAGTGCGCTCTGGACCACCGGCTCTCTCACTCTCTCCTCGTACTCCGGCACGAGTCCCGACCGGAGAATCTGAGACACCAGTCCACGGATGAAGCCGCTCACACACAGTGTGTCCGAGTCCTCGGCCCGGCAGAAGTGGAAGCCCAGACAGTGCTGATGCAGACCTCGCTGGACGCCGTGAACCGAACTGGGCCACAGTAACTCCGTACACAGAGCAGTCTTCCCGCTCCCGGGACCGCCGACCAGCAGGACCCCCCAGGAGCCGCCCTTCCCCGCTCCGCTGACGGGGTTGAGCGTCTCTGAGGTCCCCGGGGTGCTGAGGTTGCTGGTCTTCTCCTGAAGGCAGTGCTGGATCTTGTGGAAGACCCACTCGCGGCAGTAGAAGCGTTTGCCCTGCAGCAGGCTGGTTTGGGCCATGATCGGTGTCCTGCGGGTCGAGAGGCGTTCAGATGTTACCGGGCATGCTCAAACCCTGAGAGGGCGTCTGTGTAGACACCCGTTCATCATCACGGTGAGTCTGAGTGACCCTTCCTCCCTTCGATCAACACAGAGGACCAGTGGACAGCAGAACTGGACTCTGAAGGTGATGGGGTTTAATCCTCAGAGCCTACACAGCGAGGTCTCTGTCAAATCCATCCGTGTCTCTGAGATCACAGTGTTTGTCATTATACAGACTGATGAAACACCCTGAAACAAACACCACAGTCGACATTAAAGACAACATGTAATCACAATTCACTCGGTTTACTTCTAAGAAGTTATAGTGAACAATCAGCTCAAACTTTGCGCTAGCAACACGATAGTCATGGGTTCGATTCCCAGGGAATGCATGAACTGATCAAACATACACTGAATCCAATAAAGCATCAGCAAAATGCACAAATGTAAATAAACAATAAAAAACTAAGATATCTTTTTCTACCTCAAAAATTTCAACAATCCATTCTAATTTGATTCATTCTTCATCAACCAATAGTTTCCTCATAGACAATCAATGCACATGTATCCAGCGAAACAGATTGTAAACAGAGAGTCATGCTGACTTTAGACCCATTTTAGAGCATCACAGGTTCCTTCGGATGAGCTGCCCTACCTAGACAGCATCTCTGGCACGACATAAACAAGCATTGTGGCCAACATTCAAAAGAGCAACGAACCACTGAATCACATGCAAATACTGAGCCAACTGTGAGCAGAAACACAAACAGTGAAGAAGAGCAGCAGAATCAAGCACAGCTCGTGAGTCAGCAACCTTTCAGGGAATATTAAAGTGGTGATACCGAGGGTAAGGTGTGAGGTTACTGGGGCACTTTCCCCTTGAGAATAGCCAACAAATCTTAAGTATGCAGATGGAAATGTGTTGCCGTTCTCAATTTGGAAAGTGCCCAAGAAACATCACCCAGCAGCACTGCTCAAAAAGATGCCTCTTGTATCACCTTTAGAATATAAGCTACATCTGATGTCCAAAGATGTTGTGGATCCACAATGATTTACACTTTTATGCACCAAAAATGATTAGTGGTTAACAATGATGTTTTGATGCCTCCAAACATTGGTGTTAATAAAAGATCTTTCAAAACCCCAAACATTTTGTTGATTTTCTAATTAAGCCCCCAAATTATTGGCAATTAACAATGATACTTTGATGGATCCCAACTACTTGTGATTCTCAATGGATCTTATGATGCCTCAAAAATGTTAAAGATTTAAAATAGCCCAAAAACGCTGAGTAGGGTTTGACACACAGCCAGATCTTGCTAACGCAAAAAATGCTAATTCATGGCTGTCGACAAATAATAAACCCAACAAAGCCTCATCACCACAGCTACTACAGTAAAATAATAATATGAGATCTCTCTAAAACAGTATTTGAGTGTAAGTTTTATAATCTGTCAGTTTTCTTTACTTTCTGGAAACAGTAACGTTATGCGCTAGCGGAGTTTGTTGTGAGAATAACGTCCTGTAGTCGCTGTTGTTTTAATCGGAAACTTTGGTCATCAGAGTTAAATTACTGTGAGGGTCGAGTGAATCTCAGCTCCGCGAGGCTTCAAACGGATCTTTAAACACCCATCGATCCAAAGCAGCTCAAACACCCACCAGAACACGACAAAACAACCCACGGGTCACTCACACCAAACCCGAGCTCCGCCCGTCCCGGGTGACAAAGACTCTGAGCACCCACACACACACACACACACACGCCACGCGCGCTCCCGGGATCCGTCCAGGAGACATTTAAAAACGTTTATTTGAATCGTGACGGTTATTTTAACGGTTATTCTGACTGAAACAACCCGTTTAGTTTGAGCGAGAGCGACGCGATGCGTCAACACCAGAACGCTCCTGCTGTCGGCGTCGCAAGCGTTGCGTTGATCATAATGGGAGCGTTCTAGTTTGTCGCGTCGCGTCACTCGCGTTCAGCGTATACGCGGTGACTCTGAGAGGAACTTCAGCGGAACGCGGTAAATATCTAACGAATGCCTCACCTCCAGCGCGCCCGTCCTCTCAGATATCACATCTCATCCACGGAGAAACACTCTCGTGACGGTTTTCTGTCGTTAATTCCCAATCCCAAATCTTCCGTTCACATTTTCCACTCGGGCTGGGTGTCGGTTTGTTCTGTGGAGCTCCTCCCGCAGACCGACGCTCGCCGAAGCTGAGGCTCCGCCCATCGAGCATGACGCATGAGCAGAGGATGACGGGAGATGTAGTTCTGTCACACACACGCACGCTGACGGTGTAGTTCGTCAAACAATACAAACCTAAATAATTGTTATATACAAATGAAATAAAGAAAAAGAACATTGTAAAAGTACATAAACATACATAAAATATTGTATTTAAATACAAAAATAAAAATAATTTGCGCCACAAACCAGTAAGACATAAATGACGTTTAAAAAGCACTTTTGACTGCATGGTTACTGTCACTGGTGATGTTTCTGCATTATGTGAAACCTAACCCTGAAACGCAGCCAGCCAAACCAAAGAAGAGAATTGAGATAATTGCAGTAATTTTCTCTCTTTGTGTTAGTGGCAGAATATCTGTGTCCTTTGTGGATCAGAACGGCCTCAGCACTCAGGGTTTGGTGAAGATATTCTGCTTTACCATCATCAAATGCAGAAAAGGTCATTATTAGTCAACACTCACACAAAAAAAAAAAATGTATATATCATAGAGTATTTTCATGATTTCTGAAGATCATGTGACACTGGAGCCTGGAGTAATGATGCTGAAAATACAGATGTGTATCACAGAATTAAATTACAGTTTAAAATTATATTAAAAATAGAAACCCATTATTTTAAATGTTAATAATATTTTACAATATTACAGTTTTTTTCTGTATCTCTGATCAAATAAACGCAGCCTTGATGAGCAGAAGTGTGTGTGTTTGTTGTTGTGATCCTCAGATGGCTTGTTTTTCTCATTAAAGCTTGTGTTTAAATCACAGTGACAATTTCCGAACAAAAAAGCACATCAGATGCCTGTGACAAACAAAAAAGCCTTAGTGTGATGTGGATGAGAGCATGATAATAATGATCACATGTAAATGAAGGACAATTACCAATCAGGTAAAGCAGAAGATGAAGAGAAGAATAATTACAGTCAATCAGAGGATGAAGACTCGTGTGAACAGCACACAATCTCTCTCTGTCTCTCTGTTTGGTGTCCAGTGATGGGTTTGTGTCATCACTGTGACCTCTGGAGTTTCAAGGTCAAAGGTTAACGGTGTGCTGACCTCTCATCTCCGTCCTGTCACCAGCCCTGCAAACTGAGCAAAAAACTGTATGCCTCTTAATTAATGAGGATGATCAATAAGGTCAGTAATATCTCCAGATGAACTCTTACTGGACTGAAGCAGCTCAGCTTTACTTGATTCTTGATTTCCAGAAGCTTTACTTTCACTGTTCCTCAGCGGAGGAATGATCTTCACAAGCCTCCAGAACATCTCACATCTTCTGAGGAGAGTTTATTTCTTCAGCTCTCGATCTCTGTGTTATATGTGCGGATCATTTACATCTCATCTCACGGAGACACATTACTGGAGATATAGAGCACAGACTCATATTTACATCAGTTTATATCAGTATCTGCTCTACTGTTAGAAACATCTCACAGATTTACAAGCAGCAGAGTTTAATTATATAAATATCAGCATCTGTAGCAAATTCATGTTCATACTCAGTCTCTGAATAAAAGTGAGCTGTTTTTTCCTCCATATTCACAGGAGGAAAAATAATTTAAAAAGTGTGATTTTACAAACTTTACAGGGTTAAATAACATGTTTTATTTCTCTTGAGGATTTTTATAAGGAATGTCTGAGCCAAACTGATATTTTAGATAAATAACTGAGAACTTGTGGTGAACGCAGGTACATGACGCCCCAGACGCGTGTGTTTGAGGGTTTGTGGTGAAGTGTAAGTGTGTGTTGAGTCTTATCAGCAGTATTCGTCTCTTTCACCCTGAACACTCTGTCTTGTTTTGACTGTGACGGTTCAGATTATATCGGTGTGTGGAGACAGCATGCTCGAGTTCTTCTGACTGTAGAGTTAACACACAGTTTCTGCATCACACCTCGTACAGTTACCCTCGTGTTTAACAGGTCAGGTCACATCTCACCCCAAACCCTCTCACACTCCGGCGTACACAAACTCTCTCAAGAAATCTCAGCTTGGTTTAAGGATGTTTAGAGTCTAAATCAAAGACACAGATTAAGAAATTGATGTTTGCACTGATGTTTGTAGAGTCTCTGCTTCTCAGATATTTTGTTTCCAAAAATTTTTATTATTAAAAAAATAAATCAATCAAAATTTAAAGATATTCTGCACGTATGCTTTTGGAAATGTTTTACATCATTCACATGTCTGAACTGACTAACATTCTACGTATCTTTAATAACCCTGATAACATTCTCACAACTTTCACTAACGTTTTTCTTTTTTTTTTCTTTTTTTAAGTTATATAATGTTAAGAAAATATTCATAAAATAATGTTTGTGGAACATTCTTAAAATGTAATTAATATTCAATATATGTTCTTATAATATTCTGAGATCAACATACTAAAACTATCATCAACGATGAACATTTTAAAACAACTTTTTGCAACTTTTAAATAACATTCTAATCACGACAAGAAAACTGGACATTTTAATGTACTTACAATATTACAAATAAATGTTCAAAGTCAGTAGAATGTTACATTTTGTAACTGTTAAGTAATGTTATAATCACAAGAAGAAAACTGGAAATGTAAGTGTTTTAGAAACATTTTGAAAACAATGTTTCCATGACGTTTTAAAAACATTAAAGCTGCGGTAGGGAACTTTTGACGCTCTAGCGGTTAATAAACAGAACTGCGTGCGTCTTGCGGAAGAACATCGTAGCCGGAACTACTTCTCTCTGTTTATGTCTATGAAGAATCACAAAGGTACTGGGTTACTCCGCCGCGGTGCCCCCGAAGCAATCTAAAATAGTCCGAATATAAACACTTATTATAGGTGTACCCTAGTGATTCAGGACAGGCCAAAAACACGGTTTGGAAAATGGATTCATGGTGTACTCGCTTATTATGTTCATTTTTCTACATTTTGAACACAAACAAAGTTACGGACCGCAGCTCTGATTGGTTGTTTTTTACCGGGAGTGATGTATTTCTGCAAATGGCAATAGGACACTGGGAGGAGCCAGAGGAGCTTGATTTTTTTCACAGATTATCTGTCTCATATTCTACTGTCAGGACATAATGACAGGTTTAACAAATATGTAAAAAATATTTTTTTACAAAAGTTCCCTACAGCAGCTTTAATTTGTTACATTGGATTGTTACAAACCGTTTTCACAAAAATGATAGTTTACTACTTGTTTCAAAACTTTCAGAAAACTTTGAAAAGTAACATTCCCATTGCATTTGCAAAATTATAAAATGGAATGTTGTTATGGGATTTCTGGGATTGTCCCACACGTCAGACCAGAATCGATCAGAGTCAGCCTTCAGTGAACTTTTAAAACACATTAGCATGAATCACATTTTAAGAGCTGCAGAGGAAACACTTTCAGTCATGCTGTTTTTTTTTTTTTTTTTTTTTATTCCATTAAATAGAAGGATAATACAATCACCGCAGCAGTAATGGAGACCTCTGTCTCTCTGTCTGTCTGTTAGAGACTGGAGAGAAGATGAGACACGTCCACAATCACATCCGTCTGAACAGTCACGTCATTTCATGCACTCTTAAACACAAAGGCTCCAGAAACAGGTTTTCACAGTGAGGCCATAGAGGAACCATTTTTTCTTATAGTGTAAAAATAAAAAAAATACAAAGAAAAAAAGCATTTTTTTTTTGCAATGGAAAGGTTTTATGGATGTTAAAGGTTCTTCATGCAACCATCAATGCATTCATTCATTCATCGCGTTCTGTGTATGCATTCATCATTCTATGCTTTAATTTATTAGTATAGATCAGAACTGATAGCGATTGTTTTAATCTAGAGAACTGGCTTATAAACACACTGAAAAGACTTGAGGATTTGAAGGCCAGAAGCATTAATGTGTGTGTTAACAGCAGCGGCCCACTCACTCATTATCTACAGAGACGGTTTAAGTAACAAATGTGTGTGTGTGTGTGTGTGTCACTCGCTGAACACCAGCCATCTCATCCGTTACACAGCAAGATATCACATGCATTCCAGTTTGCTTACTTATACAATCTAAAGAAATGCACTCTTTTTGTGAGTTATGAACATGAAAATTCATTTTAATAGTAAAAATTTTAATTGTGATACTACATTAAAAACTAAATGACTGAATTCAGTCAACACAAATAAAACCAGAGAAACACATGGTAACTCAGCAGACTCTGTAGAGGGAGGAAGAAAGAGAAAGAGAAGAAGAGACTTTAACATCTCACTGTTACTGATTCATCATGCAGCTCAAAGCATTATGGGTAGAATCTCTCGTCAGTCAACTCTGATTAATCAACACAGTTTCACTGATGATCCAAGACCAACCCAAAACCCAGGATAGAGCGTCTGAGTGAATGTGGTCTGGACTGTGTGGATGAGGCTCATTGTGTCAGAGACGCTGTAGAAGGACAGAGTTCCTGCTCTGTGATCCACAAACACTCCTATTCTCCTGACAACATCATCATCATCATTCTCTTCCTCCTCTTCCTCCTTATCATCATCATCAAACACTCCTATTCTGCTGCTGATGGACTCTACAGGGAGATCAGTCTCTATGTTATTGTGTATAAATGAGTAACTGAAGGGAAAGCAGATCAAACACCAGGACTGATCATTACGTCCAAACACACACTCTTTACCCCGTCCCTTCCTGCTGATGCTCTTATATGACACTGATATATCCACACCATCATTTCCTCTCCACTCAATCTCCCAGTAACAGCGTCCACACACACTCTCTCTACACAACACCTGACACACATCAAATCTGTCTGGATGATCAGGATACGACTGATCTGTGTCTGTACCAGTAATAACTCTGTTGTTCTCAGACAGATGGAGGAGTTTATTCACTGTGTTCAGATCCAGAGTGAACTGATGGGAATCTGATGGAGATAAAACACATCAGAATCAGGAATTATGAATCTGTTTGATCTTTTCATGTTCAGTGTATCATCAGTGTCTCAGTACAGATGACCAGATATCTGTGCACATCATCATTTACATCATCAGTTATAAAACTCTTCTTTCTCCTTCTACAGGAGGAACATGAAGACTCTCAGAGAGTTTTCTGCTGGTTTTCTTACTGACTTACATTGTAGGAAGTCGTTCCTGGTCCAGAGATCAATGCTGGTGAGTGTAACTGTGGAAATGAACAGACATGAACAGTGTGATTCTCATGATCCTGTATCTATTCCTAACACATTTCTACTATGATGTTCTACATGATATGAGATGATGATGGACTGGTTTCTGAGAGCAGATGAATCTCCAGGACTTTACCTCTGTCTGAGATCTTCTTGAGCTGCTCTTTACAGAAATCCTCCAGTTTGTCTCTCAGCTGATGGACAGATTCTCTCAGATCATCAGAAGAGAAGAGAGAACTGAAGAGATCATCATTTACATCTGTAGATTCAGGAGGAGCTGAGAGAGACTGGAAACTCTACAGAAAACAGAAATCAAACTCATCAGCTTCACACTTCACTCAATAACCTTCAGGAACATCAGATTTGATCTTTAGTAACTCTCCTCAATCCAGCACTTTCACAACATCAGCTTCATTCTTCTCATATTCATTAAATCACATTAGAGCTACAGATTCATTTCTAACAGCTCAAGCACATCAATGGAGACTCATTGTAGAGTTGAGTAGATTTGCTCAGGAAAATCAGCTCAAAGGTTTTGATCAGATTGACCACTTAAGAGTGGTTAGAGACCCGGACTTGAAAGCCATTTGTAAGCGGCGTCTCTTTCAGAAGAAGAAGATCAGATGAGAGTCTGACTGATGATTATATAATAAGACACTCATGAACTGTTTCTCTGTGAGTCTCTGTCACAGCAGGATCTGCTCAAGTCCACTATGATCCTGTTCTTCTAGATGTGTGTTACCTGCAGGAACTGGATGTGATCCTGTGTGTGTGAAAGCTGCTCCAGCTCAGCGTCTCTCCTCCTCAGATCATTGATCTCCTGCTCCAGTCGCTCCAGTCGTTCTTCAGCTCGACTCACTGCAGTCTTTTCCTGATCTCTGATCAGTCGTATCAGCTCAGAGCGGCTTCTCTCAATGGAGCGGATGAGCTCAGTAAAGATCCTCTCACTGTCCTCCACTGCTGTCTGTGCAGAGCGCTGTTAGGACACACAGTGATTCAGCTTCAGTGAGTCTGAACTGAGACGGAGACAAACTTCTCTTCTTCTCCAGACTCACCTTATGAGACTCCACAGTCTCTCTCAGCTGCTGGAGATCTTTCTCTCTCTGCTGGATTCTCTGCTGGAGCGTCTTCTGTGTCTCCTTCAGCTGCTTCTGCAGGACAAACAGATGATCGTCAATCTCACAGAAAACTACTGACACTAAATCATCATGAGAACAGATGAATCCAGTAAAAGAGGAGCTGATAACTAACAGCTGTAGGTTCAATCTCCAGAAGTGATGATGAGTTACAATCATCATATCAGCATGAATTACTCTAAGTGTAAGTATTATTTATTTTATTTTTTATTTATCCTTTATTTTACCAGGATAGTCCCATTGAGATATAAAATCTCTTCTTCCAGCGAGTCCTGGCCAAGATGGCAGCACAGAAAGTTTCACATAAACAACAAACATAAAACTCAGAATCTTTCATAAAATATTGTCCAGCACTCAAAATAACAACAAAAACTACTTAACCAAACATACACACGTTTCCCTTAAATTGGTCAATAAGAGATTTTTAAAAACTTTTAAAGAGGGGAGTGCTTCTATCATTATTATACTCTGCAGCTCATTCCATAACCAGGGAGCATAGCAAGAGAAGGCAGTTTTACCAAGCTCTGAACGTACCTTTAAAAGCAATTTAACTCTAGATCCAGAGCTTTAAGTACAGGTGTAATACGATAAAAGACGACAAATATAAATTGGTAGTTTTCCTAACAATGCCTTAGCAATAAACATCAGCATGTGTATTTTTCTCCTTTGAAACAAAGAAGTCCAACCCACCAATTCGTACAAGGTACAATGATGAGTGCGTGAAGAGGCACTCGTCACAAAGTGCAAGGCAGCATGGTATACACAATCTAACTTTTTAGAGAAGATGAACTTACATGCATATAAATCACATCAACGTAATCTAATACGGAGAGGAAACAACTTTTGAATAATTCTCGTTCTTGCTTCTAAAGGAAAACATTTCTTTAAACGAAAGAGGAAACCCAGTTTTGGTCTAAGTCTTTTCAATATGTACATTAAAACCTAATTTTTCATCTAGCCATATGCCTTAGTATTTATAACAATTTACTCTTTCTATACAGTCCCCTTCTAAAGTTAAAATCAAGCAATCTGCTTTAATGGAACTACGGGTGAAAAGCATATAATTGTGTGTGTGTGTGTGTGTGTGTGTGTGTGTGTGTTAAACCAGTTTCAAATTTGACAATGACAGTTGCAAAGACAGAAAATAATCTTTCAGAAACTCCATGGCTTGGTTCAAAGAATGTGCTACTGTGTAAATGATTGTGTCATCAGCATTTAGATGAATTCTAGCTGGGGTTATCCCACAACCTATGTCATTTATATAAATAGAAAATAAAATTGGTGCTAAAACAGAACCCTGTGGAACACCTTTTTTAATTGTTTGTTCTGCAGATATAACATTTTCAACTGAGTCACATTTAGTTCTTTCAAATAAGTAATTATTAAACCAATTTAGAGCTGTTTCACTAAAACCCACACAACTAAGTCTCTGCAACAGTAGTTTATGATCCACAGAATCAAATGCTTTGGAGAGATCTACAAATAAAGCTGCACAGTGATGTTTACTATCCAAACATTTAATAATATCATTAGTGACCAGCTGCAGTTATAGTACTGTGACCTGATCTAAAGCCTGATTGAAATTCATTAAAAAAATTAATTTTCAGTTATAAACTGTTTTACTTGATCATTTATAAAAGATTCAAGTACTTTTGCCATCACTGACAACCTTGAAATCGGACGGTAATTATTCATCTCAGATGGATCACCACCACCTTTTTAAAAGTGAAACTGACACAGATGTAGAGCTTCACACTGACAGTGTTTCTGCTGTGTAGCAGAGCTTGCATTTTGACAGATGGATATATATACTTAGTCACAGAACAGGTGAATAGTATAATCAAGGCTCATTTTAAGAAAGATTGTGTTGATGTTTATGGTGCATCTTCAGCAAACAGTTAAACTTTTCTAGCAACTACTGTTCATTTCTGCTGCTATGTGTCAGCAATATTTGATCAGTGTCTAGTGTTAAATACCTGTTTCTCTGTCCTCTGATCTGCAGCTGATACAATGTCATGGTTTTTATGTTCAATAACTGTACACATCATACATATACATTTCTGATCAGTGCGACAGAAAACCTCGAGGATCTTCTCATGTTTCTGGCAGATCATCTCCTGCAGTCGTCCAGTAGCTTCAGTCAGATTGTGTCTCTTTCCTCTAAAGAAACTCTCATGTTGTTCGAGGTGATTCTGACAGTAAGAGTTCAGACACACCAGACAGGACTTGACGGCTCTGTATTTTCTTCCAGTACAGACGTCACACTGCACATCTCCAGCTCCAGCGTAACAGTCATCAGAGAGTCTGGTCTTCTTCAGTTTCTCCACCACTTCAGCCAGCATGGTGTTTCTAGATAAAGCAGGTCTTGGACTGAAGGTCTGTCTGCACTGAGGACAGCTGTAGACTCTCTTCTGATCCTCCTGATCCCAGCAGTCTGTAATACAGATCTTACAGTAACTGTGTCCACAGGGAATAGCCACTGGATCCTTCAGCAGATCCAGACACACTGGACACAAGAACTCATCCTGAGAAAATCTGGCTTCTGCCATTTTACTGCTTGAATACAGAGACACAAACACACAACAGCTCAACTACACTTCAGTTTCTCTTTCCCTGAAATCAGGCGATTCCTGCTTCCTGGTTCTGTGTCTGAGTCATGTGTTTTTCTGCACATTCTCTCATATTTTAACCCCTTCATGTTCCTGCAGTCTGTTAGATGTGCAGGATCTCTGTGTCTTGTGTCAGGTGTTAAAAACATACTGTGCACACAATTTTTACTATCATGCACTGTAAAACTAATCCTGTATATTTACAGTATGTTACTGCAGAAAAACATTATCAGCTGTGGATGCCAGAAATTCACTGTAGAAATATGTTGATGGCCTTTCAGACACACTGGATTTACTTCAAAACGATTTTTACTCAGATGTTCCTCAACGACAAAAATACAAAGGAGCAGCAAGTAAATTTAATCGAATATGAAAAATAGCATTTTCTAATCCAAATAATCTTTCTTTAATTCGTGATTTTGAAAAATACTTTTTTTAGTGCATAATTAGTTTGGTGCACAAAACATAATAAAACAACACACGTGGCATTAGAATAATGCAGTAAACACAGAAAATATAATATAAAACAAAAACAAGAAGCAACATTACGGTTGCACTTTATTTGACAGTACGTGTACTTACAGTGTATTTATCTAAGAAAGTTCTGGTAATACAAGGTAACTACATGGGGTAGGGTTAGGTTTAGGGGTAGGTTCACGGTTAGTATCTAGTTATTACATAGTTATTGGAATTACTATAGTAAGTACATAGTATGTACATGAGGAACAGGACTGTAAAATAAAGTGCTACCAACATTACTTTAAAAATGCAATAATAAAGTGAAATCAAATGTAATGCATAATGGAGGGAATATGTGTCATGCCTCCCATTAGAGCTTCCAGATGAGTTGGAGAGTTTTTTCATTTGGTGCTCGTGAAGAAGATGAGGTGTCACTCTCAGAATTGAAGGGTGGGCTAGATTCATCTGAACCAGTCCCCATGGGAGCTGAGTTTCAGTCTGAGGCAGACACTGGAATTGCAGCTGTGCTTGCCCGGGCAGACAAGAGCATTGGGTTAGAGTGGACTCCCCAACTCTGTCCCAGATGTTTGCGGGTATACAATACTCTAAACCACAACCAGCCCCAGTACCTTTCTTCCCGGGGTGCACGAAGAGTTGACGAAATGATGGAAGAGCGTACATTAACAAATACGATGGTGGAGATAGTTGTCTTGTGTGTGTTGGCCGTTAGCCTGAACCGGTATATCATGTTCTGGATGAGAATGTTACCATAATGTTATATTTTTGATTGTGTCATATACACACTGTTATTCAAAACCTAAAGCTCTTCTTTTAAAAGCTCACATGTACATGATTGAATGTAATCGGGAGAGAGCTGTTGAATATATAAAGTAAAAACAAAAGTAAAATTGAAAAACTTTTTATTTATGTTTTTATGTTTTTGCTCTTTGTGGTTGTACATGTAGTATTAGTGTACACCGTTTGAAAAGAAAAAAACGAACAAAAGAATATGTAGTGTTGTAGCATGTGGTGTAAAACCAAACATAATGTGTGTGCTTGCATGTGGAGATGGTTGGGTGTATCTAGCCCCATCTCTCCTCCGGGCTGGGTCCGGCCAACATACGTCATCCACGTCACATGCTATATTCTCTCTTTCCAGACACCAGGGAAAGATCCTTCTTGTATGGCGTATCCAACCTTGGATGGAGGCAGCATCAATGTCTCCACATGTGTTGTAGGTGCAAGTCTGATATATTGGAGAAATGCATACACTCACAAAGTCATGTCGAAGATTCTTGACTCTGTCACAGTTCGTTTCAAAAGGGACCCTGTACAGCTGTTTCATGCTCATTCGATTTTTCTGGAGGACGCGATGTATTGTTGAGGCACTCACAGCATTTATGTTCGCAAAAGTTGTGGCATCATTAAGCATATGGTTGTGTATTTCACAGATTGTAATAGCATTATTGGCCAAAACCAAATTCACAATAGCCGTCTCCTGCACTTCAGTGAACATGTGACCTCGCCCACCATGAATCCTTTGCCTTTCCACTCCGTGAAAGATTCAGGAACAGTAAGTGTGTGTGTTGTGAGTTTGTGTGGGTAAGGAAGAGCACAAGGGGTCGGCTGGACTGCTGACGTAAATTTATTAACAAAAATAAAACAAACGTTTTCTAACACCATATGGTGACTTCTATTTTGCTGCGTTCACTCGGTGCTTTCGCTTTCCGGCTTCCGGTTTCCGGTTTCGGCTTCTGCCAGCAGTCCCACTCTCTCTCACTTGCTTCCGTCTCTCCTGGCGTTTTATACCCTCTCCACGCCAATTACTAGAACAAGAAACAGGTGATAATAATTTCTGCCCAAACCACTCACTTACCGCTCGTCTCCTGATCCTCTCTCCCGCTGCAGACTTCGCTAAACCACGCCCCCCCTGCCACATACCCCCACCGCCCAACTCAGGCCGGGGAGCCTTCCGGCCTGCAGCCCCCCCCCCCCCCCCATTTCTGGAGAGGAAGTCAGCCACCGCCATCTGAACAACCGGCCTGTGGACCACCTTGAATTTAAAAGGCTGAAGAGCTAGATACCAACGAGTGATCCACGCGTTGGTATCCTTCATGCGGTGGAGCCACTGCAGCGGAGCGTGGTCTGAACAGAGGGTGAACTCCCGTCCCAGGAGATAATAGCGGAGGGTGAGGACAGCCCACCTGATGGCCAGGCACTCTTTTTCAATGGTGCTGTACTTAGCCTCTCTCTTTGAGAGCTTGCGGCTAATGTACAGCACCGGCCGTTCCTCCCCCTCTATCTCCTGGGACAGGACCGCCCCCAGCCCCCTGTCCGACGCGTCTGTCTGCAACAGAAAAGGGAGAGAAAAGTCAGGAGAGTGTAATAACGGCCCGCCACATAGAGCAGCCTTGACCTGGGTAAAAGCCTGCTGACACGGCTCCGTCCACTGGACCGTATCTGGCACCTCCTTTTTAGTGAGGTCAGTCAAGGGGCTGGTGAGGTCCGAATAATTAGGAATAAACCGCCTATAATATCCCGCCAGCCCCAAGAACTGCCTCACCTCCTTTTTGGTCTTGGGACGTGGGCAGGTCGCAATAGCGGCTGTCTTATCAATTTGGGGACGCACCTGTCCGTGCCCCAAGTGGAAGCCCAGATACCTTACTTCCACTCGCCCAATCGCACACTTCTTTGGGTTGGCCGTGAGGCCCGCTCCTCTCAGCGACCTCAGAACAGCCCTCAGATGCTGCATATGCCTCTGCCAATCATTACTGAATATAATGATATCATCCAGGTAGGCAGCTGCATATGCCACATGGGGCCGCAAGATTCTATCCATGAGGCGCTGAAAGGTTGCAGGCGCCCCAAACAAGCCAAAGGGAAAGGTAACAAATTGGTGTAAACCAAACGGCGTTGTGAAAGCTGTTTTTTCTCGGGATAATGGAGACAAGGGGATCTGCCAATAACCCTTCGTTAAGTCCAATGTCGAATAAAAGCGAGCCGTGCCTAACCGATCAAGCAACTCGTCAACCCGCGGCATTGGATACGCGTCGAACTTCGACACAGCATTCACCTTGCGATAATCCACACAGAACCAGACTGAGCCGTCCGTTTTCGGAACTAAAACTATCGGGCTCGCCCAGTTACTGTTGGATTCTTCTATTACCCCCATGTCAAGCATAGCGCCTAATTCAGCCTGAACTACTTTTTTCTTGTGCTCAGGTAAGCGATACGGCCGGCTGCGAACTACCATGCCCGGCTCGGTCTCAATATGGTGCTGAATTAGGTTAGTACGGCCCGGTAGGGGCGAAAAGACATCGGCAAAATCTGCCTGTAACTTCGTTAAATCAGTGAGTTGGCACGGCGAGAGGTGATCTCCACCTGGAGCAAGGGCGAGGGATTGTGGTTTGAGATTCGCCTCTGGCCCGAGATCATCCTCCCCCCCAATCACCGTTGCCAACATCACTGATTCCGCCTCATTCCATTTTTTAAGGAGATTGAGATGGTAAACCTGATGCGACCCGTTCCTATCGGACCGTATTACCTCATAATCGAGATCCCCGACTTGGCGTGCGACCTCAAACGGCCCCTGCCACTTAGCCAATAATTTAGTGCTCGACGTTGGGAGTAATACAAGTACTAGGGGCGGCAGTGGCTCAGTGGTTCATGTAGGTTGTCTACAAACCGAAAGGTTGGTGGTTCGATCCCCGGCTCCACCTGACCAAATGTCGAGGTGTCCTTGAGCAAGACACCCAACCCCAGCTGCTCCCGACGAGCTGGATGGCGCCTTGCATGGCTGACACCGCCGTCGGTGTATGAATGAGTGTGTGAATGGGTGAATGTGAGGCAACTTGTAAAGCGCTTTGGATGGCCATGTGGTCTGTTGAAAGCGCTATATAAATGCAGTCCATTTACCATTTACCATTTACTTTCTCTCCCGGTGCAAATTTGCGTAACCTAGTTCCCCTGTTATACAGCCAACTCTGGCGGTCCTGGGCTTGTAACAAATTCTCCCTTGATAGCCGCCCCAATGTGTGGAGTTTTGTTCTCAAGTCCAGTACGTATTGAATTTCGTTTTTGCCCTGAGATGGTCCCTCCTCCCAAGTTTCTCTCAGAACGTCAAGCACCCCCCGGGGCTGGCGTCCATAGAGAAGCTCGAAGGGGGAAAACCCCGTGGAGGCTTGTGGGACCTCTCGCACAGCGAATAACAAGGGCTCTAGCCACCGATCCCAATTTTTGGCGTCTTCCTGAACGAACTTACGGATCATGGATTTAAGAGTGCGATTAAATCGTTCGACCAGGCCGTCCGTTTGTGGGTGATAGACGCTCGTTCGAATCGACTTAATGCCCAACAATCCGTATAGTTCGCGTAGCGTACGTGACATAAACGCCGTGCCTTGATCAGTAAGGATTTCTTTCGGAACCCCCACCCGGGAGATAAGACGAAACAGGGCATCCGCAACACTTTTAGCGGAAATGTTGCGGAGGGGCCACTGCTTCAGGATATCGTGTTGCATAATCAACTATGACTAATGCAAAGCGATGTCCTCGTGCCGATCGCTCTAATGGCCCGATGAGGTCCATACCAATTCTTTCGAAGGGGGCCTGCATTAATGGGAGAGGGCGCAACGGCGCTTTTGGGGCGGCCGGTGGGTTCACCAACTGACATTCCGGACAAGACGCGCACCACCTGCGCACGTTGTCATGAATGCCCGGCCAGAAGAATCGGGTCATGAGGCGATTTAGTGTGGCTGCCTGTCCCAAATGGCCCGCCACAGGATTAGAATGAGCTGCATGGAAAAGCATTTCCCTGCGGCTCTTTGGAACTAACAACTGGGTTGTATTTACTTTTGTCTGAGCGTCTTGGGTGACTCGATACAACCGGTCTTTTAAAATGGCAAAATAGGGATAGGAGAGCGGAAGGGCCGGTCGGAGAGGCTGGCCATCGATGGTGCGGACCTGTTGGAACGCATGTTTTAGCGTCTCATCCTGAGACTGCTCCAGGGGAAAGTCATCGTGCTCCGAGAGAGTTAGTCTCCCGATTCCGCTCGGTTCCCCTGAAGCCGGCCCCAGCGGTCCTGGCTCAGTTTCCCCCACCTGCACCCGCGCGGTCTCCTTCCGTGCCTTATTTCCCCAAGAGGCATCCGCAAATAACGACCCCAATAAAACCGTAAACGCGGGCCAATTCGTCCCCAAAATTACTGGATACCGGAGGTGGGGACTAACCGCCACCTCCACACTATGTTTTTGTCCCCGAAATTGAATCCAAATTGGGACGACCGGATATTCCACCACATCCCCGTGTACACACCGCACCTTAACCACGCGGCTTGTATCCAACGCCCCCGGTTGAACCAGGCTTTGATGGATTGAGGTTTGGTTACATCCTGAATCCACCAAGGCCGGATATGTACCCCCCTTGATACTCACGTGTATTTAGTACTCGCCAGCCTGACCGGGGGTGGCCCGTGGGTCATCCGGGACCCGGACCATCATCTCCACCTCCATCACTGGACACCTGTCCACGAAATGCTCCGGGTCCCCGCAACGCCAACAGGCCAGCCCAGACCTACCCGCCGCCCCAATGGCAGGGAGTGGAGAGGGGAATTGGCGTGGAGAGAGCAGAGAGACGGAAGTACTGTCCCCTCCCGCAGCCCCGAGGCCCGCCCCCCTGGGCGGGGCCCTTGTATTCGCGAAGCGGCCTTGGTCCTTCCCGCTCCGCCCCCGGGGCGGGACACGAGGAGGGCCAGGTGGACGGGACCTAGGGAGAGGGACAGGGCGAGAGAGAGAAGGGGGAGAGAGAGAAGGGGAGAGAGAGTTAGTAGGTGGGGGTGTGCCGACCCCTGGGCACGCCACCATGTGGTCCTCCGCCAGGTGGATGGCCGATTCCAGCGACGCGGGGCGGTGGCACTGGACCCACTCGGCCGTCTTCTTGGGGAGCCGAGTGATGAACTGCTCCAGCACCACCAGATCGACGACACGCTCCACGTCGCTTCCCTCGGCCAGTAGCCACTTGTGGCAGGAGTCCCGGAGCTGTTGGGCCAACGCGAAGGGTCAGCCGCCCTCGCCCAAGTCCAGGGAGCGGAAGCGTTGTTGGTGTTGTTCGGCCGACCCGCTGGAGGATGGCCCTCTTCAGGTCGTCGAAGACCAGGAGGTTCGCCACTGGAAGTTGTTGTGCGGCCACCTGGGCCTCGCCGGAGAGCAGGGGAATGAGGCGCACCGACCACTGCTCACGGGGCCACCTGCAGGCCTCGCCTGCGTTCTCAAAAAGTTCCAGGAAGGCCTCCGGATCATCCTGGGCCCCCATCTTGTGCAGTGGCAGGTGCATGGCGGGCGGCCCGGCGGCCTCAGCGCGAACCTCCCGATCGAACCAGCCCCGGAACCTCTCGCGGTCCTCCTGCTGGGCCTGGACGATGGCCTGGAACCGTCGCTCCTGATCGGTCCTCAGATCCAGCAGCGCCTGGTGTTGCTCGTGGTGGAGGACCGCGAGGGAAGAGATGATGTCCGCAAGCGGCGTGGAGGACGGCTTTGCATGGCGGCGGCGTCGTTCCGTCTTCCTTCCCGGGTTTCGGCACCAGTGTTGTGAGTTCGTGTGGGTAAGGAAGAGGACAAGGGGTCGGCTGGACTGCTGACGTAAATTTATTAACAAAAATAAAACAAATGTTTTCTAACACCATATGGTGACTTCTATTTTGCTGCGTTCACTCGGTGCTTTCGCTTTCCGGCTTCCGGTTTCCGGTCTCGGCTTCCGCCAGCAGTCCCACTCTCTCTCACTTGCTTCCGTCTCTCCTGGCGTTTTATACCCTCTCCACGCCAATTACTAGAACAAGAAACAGGTGATAATAATTTCTGCCCAAACCACTCACTTACCGCTCGTCTCCTGATCCTCTCTCCCGCTGCAGACTTCGCTAAACCACGCCCCCCCTGCCACAGTGTGCCATAAACTGTAACAATATATATAATATTTAACAATATGGTCAGATTGTCTTAAAGTTGGCTGTGTTTGTACAGTTTGATACCTTACCAAACTTCCACCAAGGCAATGTACTTTAGTAAATGAATGCAAGGGTACTACAGTAAAATATATTTATTATAGTATAGGCCTATTGTTTGTTATGGTAAAAAGCTATTATGTGTACATTACATTAGATTGTTACATACCTGTTCTCATTTCTAAAGGTTTGAATTATATCCGCCACAGTAAATCTACTCAAATTAGACTCTCAGTCCAGCCTCTCTCATTGTTAAACCGTGGTTTATCACATGATCGACTACTGTAGCCCTAATCTCATTCGAGACCACTCTTCTTGTTCACGTGGGCCAGATGTGGGCCGGATCAGGGCCAACACTATATTGCTGTCTGGGAATTTTTAATTATTCATTTTGCGACATGCTTTAATGTACACACAATCTATGCCAATAAAGTACATTAAACTCAATAGAAAATCAGACTTAAAACCCACACATCATGTAACTGTGCAATAAAAAACGTATTGCATTAGTTTTTCTATTTATTTTTATAAAGAACAAATCAACCAATACAGAGTGAGTGTATAAAGTAACACGTAACAGATAGACACATGTAACTTAATCACAGTAATTTATTACAGATGTGACAAAGAGCATTACCACAGTAGTCTAAATGACCATGCATTGCAGTTGCAGTCCACTCTGGCAGAATATAATAGTAGTGTGAGGAGCAGGTCATAATTTAAGATGTTAAACGCTGAAAATACTATCCTGATCCACTCCCTCAAGGCGCGCATTTCTCATTCAAAACACGTATCACGAAACCGGCGCGAGGCAATGAGCGTTTGATATCGCTGCCGTAAAACGTGTTGTAAAACTTCTTAACGGCACATTTTTAAATAGTTACTATAGCAACAGAGGAAGGCGATACATTCGCCAATGAATGCGGTTTGAATTTGGATCTGTTCCTCGAATTATCAAATGGATACAGGATTTTAATTAAAATAAAATACTTTCATGATTCTTTTATTTAATGGTTGTGCATGACAGCACACTAATAAAAATTATGTGCACCTACTCTCTATTATAGATCAGTGTGTCCCATAGTAAACCAAATAAATATTACATGATAACGGTTAAACACTCTCTCTCTCTTTCTTTTCATGTAAGGATTCTAAGTTTATTTGTACCAAGAATACTAATATAAAATGTAATAAAATTATAATTAAGTTTAATGCACTTGACTGATTTGCTTAATTTTGAAATGATAATGTTTCATTCTGTTTTGACTTGCCATTTCAAAGACTACATTTTAACAATACTACACTTCATTAAAATGTATGTGATCATTTAACCATTGTCATGCAATATTGTATTTATCTTGTTTATCATGAGTCACATAATATGCTGCCAGATCCTTATCCTGATTTGGGCCACACTCCTCCCATCAACAATCGGCCCTCATGTTGTTTGTCAGATCCCCGTCGTGCAGTCATTGCCACACATGGCCCAGCTCTGGCTGAAAGGGTACATGCCATTGCCGACGGCCAAGTCCGTTTGCTATGTGGGTAATGTTGCTTCTTGTTCTTGTTTTATATTATATTTTCTGTGTTTACTGCCTTATTCTAATGCCACGTGTGTTGTTTTATTATGTTTTGTGCACCAAACTGTTCCCTCATTATGCACTAAAAAAATTATTTTTAAAATCATGAATTAAAGAAAGATTATTTGGATTAGAAAATGCTATTTTTCATATTTAATTTGATTTACTTGCTGCTCCTTTGTATTTTTGTCGTTGAGGAACATCTGAGTAAAAATTGTTTTAAAGTAAATCCAGTGTGTCTGAAAGGCCATCAACATATTTCTACAGTGAAATTCTGGCATCGACAGCTGATAATGTTTTTCTGCAGTAACATACTGTAAATACACAGGATTAGTTTTACAGTGCATGGTAGTAAAAGTGTGTGCACAGTATGTTTTTAACACCTGACACAAGACACAGAGATCCTGCACATCTAACAGACTGCAGGAACATGAAGGGGTTAAAATATGAGAGAATGTGCAGAAAAACACATGACTCAGACACAGAACCAGGAAGCAGGAATCACCTGATTTCAGGGAAAGAGAAACTGAAGTGTAGTTGAGCTGATGTGTGTTTGTGTCTCTGTATTCAAGCAGTAAAATGGCAGAAGCCAGATTTTCTCAGGATGAGTTTTTGTGTCCAGTGTGTCTGGATCTGCTGAAGGATCCAGTGGCTATTCCCTGTGGACACAGTTACTGTAAGATCTGTATTACAGACTGCTGGGATCAGGAGGATCAGAAGAGAGTCTACAGCTGTCCTCAGTGCAGACAGACCTTCAGTCCAAGACCTGCTTTAGCTAGAAACACCATGCTGGCTGAAGTGGTGGAGAAACTGAAGAAGACCAGACTCTCTGATGACTGTTACGCTGGAGCTGGAGATGTGCAGTGTGACGTCTGTACTGGAAGAAAATACAGAGCCGTCAAGTCCTGTCTGGTGTGTCTGAACTCTTACTGTCAGAATCACCTCGAACAACATGAGAGTTTCTTTAGAGGAAAGAGACACAATCTGACTGAAGCTACTGGACGACTGCAGGAGATGATCTGCCAGAAACATGAGAAGATCCTCGAGGTTTTCTGTCGCACTGATCAGAAATGTATATGTGTGCTGTGTACAGTTACTGAACATAAAAACCACGACATTGTATCAGCTGCAGATCAGAGGACAGAGAAACAGGTATTTAACACTAGACACTGATGAAATATTGCTGACACATAGCAGCAGAAATGAACAGTAGTTGCTAGAAAAGTTTAACTGTTTGCTGAAGATGCACCATAAACATCAACACAATCTTTCTTAAAATGAGCCTTGATTATACTATTCACCTGTTCTGTGACTAAGTATATATATCCATCTGTCAAAATGCAAGCTCTGCTACACTGTTAGACTTTTTATCGTATTTTTGCGGTAACTTACTGGCAGCACTATTGCCAGTAAGTTACTGTAAGTTCCCCTTTACAGTAGCTTACCTGTAAATGTGTTTTACGGTAAGATGCCCTTACCGCAATTTCATTTTACAGTAAGATGCCCTTACCGTGATTACATTTTGCAGTAAAATGCCCTTACCGTGATTTAATTTTACAGTATGATTCCCTTACTGCAATTTCATTTTACAGTATATTAGTCATTTTATTGTAATTTATTAAAATATTTTAATATTTATATTTTACATTAATGCTATTGAATTTAACAAATTCCCAAAAAAGTGACTTGAGTCCATGTACATCAACATATTCTTTATTGTGCTTTTTTGTCAAACAAAATATTTTATTTTAAACAAATAATCTAATTAAAACAAAACTAAGTTACAAAACAAAACAAATAAAATAAAAAAAATCACAATAAAAATACACTTCAGAAACAGTTCCAAACTTCTACTCCACCAATCACAGCAGATCACTGGTGTCAGGTGGCATCAATTCCTTTCTGCAAATGGGATGTAGAGAGAGAAACAGGGAGAAAGGGGAAAATAAATAAAGAAAGAAAACAAAACAAAACAATTACATCCTTGGAGTAACACACTCACACAGCAAGTTCTACAGATTGTAGCACCAGCACCAGATATAAGATATAACCATAGACAGTAAAAGAAATGGACACAGTGACCCCATTGGAACTCAATTGAGACAAATGAAGCCCAGTTTTAGCGTTTTTTAGCACTTCCGTTTCTGACGCGCAGACTCAAACGAAGCTTGACGATGTCAGCAACCTGTCTGACAGATGTAAATCTTCTAGTAGCTGTGCGTGCAAACTGCCATCGCTAATCTTGCAGAGACGGCGAACTTGAGCGGGGAGTTCTTTGTCATGAGTGAGCAGGAGTAAGTATTCTGATTAATTATTTTGTATAGTATTTTAAAATGTAACGCCAGTACGCCATATTAAGTTAATTGCCTGCAAGCTTCTCCTCCTGTCTGTACGGTAATGAGACAGAGAGTCATAGTGGTTATTACGCAATCATTAGCCTATTATTTACAAAAACTGTTTATACGGGGCCATAATGTAACATAAAAGGTAATGGAGCCCTTTATACATTGTCGTGTATCTTTAGAAATAAATAATGGACAAACAGAGTCTTTAAACGCCTCAGATGTAAAGTTATTCGCTGTCAAAGTGACGCCAAAATGAATGGGAGTCAATGGGAATGCTAACGCAAGTGAAGTTCTGCTAAAAGATGGCAGCCCCCACCAGACTTCAACTTCCGGTCGAGTTTCTTGCCCCTTGGATATAACTCGCATCAGTCCAAAAATACGTCATGACGAGGAAAAAAAAACATATATAAGTCGCACTGGACTATAGGTCGCATTTATTTAGAGCGCCCTCTCGCGGCTGGATACGGTAATGTTTTCTCTTGGTTCATCTCTCTCGGTTCATGTCAAATTAATTTTGATAAATAAGTCGCACCTGATTATAAGTCGCAGGACCAGCCAAACTATGAAAAAAAGTGCGACTTATAGTCCGGAAAATACTATATATATACGATCAACATTCTTCAAATTATCTTCTTTTTGTATTACACAAAAGAAAGTCATACAGGTTTGGAATGACATGGGGTGTGAATACATGATATACATTAATTTTAATTTTGGGTTAACTAATCCATAAGTAACATAAGTTTTTTTGTGGTGAATTACTCACCTCTGTACCGTCTCCAGCGTAGTAGATGCTGGCTCCTGATACTCCAGATTGAACACATAAAAGGAGCCGAAAAAGACAGCGAAAGCACTGGCAAAGTTATGAAGTTGGTTAGCTTCATAGAAGACCTTCCCCTCAATTCTGACCATCCAGTAGGTTGCAAACAGCAGACTACTCCCTAAAACAAAGGCATCTTCAGCTAAATTGTTTCTTGTAATAGAATTCTCAACAATTATTTCTCATACCTAGCATGATCACCTGTGGTGTGGTAGGCAATGTCCTGCTCAACCGACATCTTGGTTGAGGTTGGCTGAAAGAAAAAAAAAAGATTCTCAGATATTGAATGATATATAGATGGAACTTTTATTTTTCAGATAATGTTTATTGCAAATATTTTGTATTTTAATTCCTAAATATAAAACAATATACAGTCAGACGCAGTCAATAATACGAATCTAATGTTGTGATGTGAGATACCAGCGGTCATGTGACAAAAGAACGAAGGACTCAAACCCGAAGACTCGAGAGATGAACGAATCATTTCTCTTTCCGGTATTGACAGCATATCCTCTATGGGACTGAGGAAGAACGAAAGACTCAGACCTGAACCCGAGACTCGAAAAGATTAACTAATCGTTTCTGTTTCACACATGGCACAGGCCAGCAGACAGATCAGAGTCAGACACTGACGAGCAGACAACTAAACAAACTAGAACAAACGTGATAAATATGAAGTTGCAAAGGAGAGAAAACCTCGGATCAGGAGGTGAGGTGAACTAACAGAGTCAGACTGCAATAGCCTGAACTTAAGACCTAACAACTAATCATTAATAAAACATTTTGGTTTCTTATTATTTGGCTTTGGCTGCATTAACCTATAGTTTATTTTGTATTCTTTTTACTAATGTAATCAACATTTTCGTAAGTTCTAGATGTGTTGGGATATTTAACATACCATTTTATTTGTTATGCTTGGTTCTCTCTGGTAATATCTCTATTTTTATATAAATAAAGGAATCTCACAACCACATGCTACTCAGTGCTCTCACTTTACTTCACGTGCTCGCGCATCTCAATGACGTCAAAAACACAGGACTCACAGATTAACAATACATGGTCTGTCACATCTTTCTGACAATATAGAACATATTGTAACATCCTTCCTTTTTTTTTTTTTTTTTTTACTGTCACTGAGGTCACTGTATGCAATAGACTTGTGCCTAAGAACAACAATATAACAGATACTCAAAGTAACGATTAAGTGTCACAATAACAATTAACAGATTTAAACAAAATCTTTCAAGTGTGTTGGTCTCTTGACTATTCTGCCACATCTGGTTGTCACAACACTGTTGCTGTTATCCGAATGTTGTGTGCGTGTGTGTGTCTCTGGTACTGTCTGTGAATGTCCCTCATCCCGCTGGATCTTCTGATTAGACTGTTCAATCTTGTCACTCAAGTTTTGTGTTTCTGCTCTCTGTGGTCCTCCAGGCACAGGTCTGAGATGTTTCCTATTCCTCCTTACAACAGTTCCATTTTCCAGCTTGACTGTATATGATCTGTTATTGGCAATTCTTAACACTTTTGCTGGTGTCCAGTCAGATCTGTGTTTGGTGTCCAGCTGAACTCTTACGTGTTCTCCTTGCTGGAGAGGTCTAAGATCTTTTGCTCCTCTGTTGTAGTAGAATGCTTGTTTGCGTTGGTTGTCTTTTACTGCGTGTTCTGTGTTTACAACACCTGGCTGCAGGAGGCTGTCATGTGTCGGAAGTAATGTTTTAGTCCTTCTGCTCATGAGTCTTTGTGCCGGACTGGCCTGGAACCCCTGAGATGGTGTGTTCCTGTGTTCCAGAATAGCTAGATATGGATCAGTCTTGGCTCTCTTTGCTTTCTCCATCAGCTGTTTGGCCGTCTTTACCGCAGACTCCGCTTTGCCGTTGCTTTGTGGATAAGCTGGAGATGACGTTACATGTTTAAATTCCCAAGCCGTACTGAACTGCTTGAATTCTTGTGAGCTGTACTGTGGTCCGTTATCAGAGATCACAGTGTCTGGGATCCCGTGTCGTGCAAAATGGGCCTTTAACTTGTGTATTACTGTACTTGACCTGGTGTCCGTGAGACCGTCTACTTCCCAGAAGTTTGAAAAGTAATCCACTGTGATGAGATATGCTCTGTTGTTAAATGAAAACAAATCTGTTCCCACTTTTGACCATGGTCTCATAGGAATGTCATGTGGGCACAATGTCTCTTTCTGCTGCCGTGCATCCACTGCTCTGCAAACTGCACAGTTTCCTACGTATGTTCTTATGGCGGCACTCATCCCGGGCCAGTATACGCAGTCTCTGGCTCGGCGTAAGCAGCTTTCTATGCCTAAGTGCGAAGCATGAATTCTCTCCATGATTTATTTTCTTAGCTGTGCTGGTATTACAGCTCTCTCTCCTCTGAAAATCACACCATGTTGCACACTAAGCTCTTCTCTTACTGAAAAAAATGGTCTCACCTCTTCTTTCAGCTGAATCTTCTCTTCCGGCCATCCTTGGACTATCACTTGCTGTAATATCTGAGATGTCCCATCCTTAGCCGTTTCTGTCTGTATCTTCTGTAGACTTCCTTCTGATATGGGCAGGTACTGCAGCATGTTAATCGTCTCAATTTCTGTCTCTACGGATCCTTCTGTAGCACACTCCGGTAAGTACGCTCTGCTGAGAGTGTCTGCTAGGTACATTAGTCGACCTGGAACATAGACAACATTGATATCATATCGCTGAAGCCTCAAAAGCATTCTCTGCAATCTCTTAGGTGCGTCTTAAAGTGGCTTTCTTGTGATAGTTTCTAGGGGTTTGTGGTCAGAATGGACTTCTACATTCCGGCCATAGGTGTACTGGTGGAATTTCTCCATCCCAAACAGGATTGCCAGGCATTCTTTCTCTATTTGAGCATACCCCTTTTCCGTGGGTGTAAGTGCTCTGCTGCAAAAAGCAACTGGTTGTCCTGCCTGCAGAAGTGCTGCACCCAGCCCGGTCTCTGAGGAATCACATTGGAGAACTAGGTCTTCTTCTGGATTATAATATTTCAAAACTGGTGCAGAGGCGATCGTTTGTTTCAATTTATTGAACGCTTCTTCCTGTATATCAGTCCATTCCCAAACCACATCTCTGTGTGTCAGTTGTCTTAATGCATCGCAGCTATCTGACAAGTGTGCACAAAATTTGGACAGATAGTTCACCATACCAAATAATCTCTGCAGCCCCTTCACATCTGACGGCCTGGGCATCTCCATTATGGCTCTCACCTTCTCTGGATCAATCTTTAGACCCTCTGAAGTCAGTCTGTGTCCGATGTATGGCACCTCTTTCTGTTTCAGCTTGAGTTTGTTGAAATTTAGTTTGATGTTTCTGTTTCTACACCGCTCCAGTAGTTGTCTCAGTTTTTTGTTATGATCTTTCTCCGCTGCCTCATCATTATCGCCTTCCCCACAGATGAGGATGTCATCCGCTATTATCCGGATTCCTGGGAGCCCCTCCAGCGCCTGAGTCAACCTGTGCTGGAAAACTTCTGGAGCCGGGCTGATCCTCATGGGCATTCTGATCCATCTATACCTGCCAAATGGAGTAGCGAAAGTGGTAAGATAACTTGACTCTTCTGACAGCCTTACATGCCAGAATCCGTCCTTTACATCACACACTGTAAAAACTCTCGCCTTGGTCAGATCCGGGAGAACATCGTCTATGGTAGGCAGAGGAAAGTGTTGACGCTTAAGTGCTTTGTTTAGTGGTCTTGGATCTATACAGATTCTTAATTTTCCACTTGGTTTCTTCACCACCACCATGCTGCTAATCCAATCTGTGCTCTTTTCAACCTGAGCTATGATGCCTCTATGTACCAGGCTTTCTAATTCAACTTTTAGATGCTTCATTAGTGCCACCGGTACTCTGTGCTTTGGAAGCCTCACCGGTTTAACTTCAGGATCAACCTCGAGGTTATATTTCCCTTCCAGGCATCCATCTCCCTCAAATACATCAGCATACTCTCGTTGTAAGTCTTCCTTGCCCCACGTTTCGTTTTCTTTGCATCTCTCTGTGGTAACAATATCATCAATTGCCATAATGTTTTCATGCTGTATTCTTACCAGATCCATTGCTTGCACAGCCTTGTTTCCTAGCAGGGGAACTGATGAGCTTTCCTCCACTACAATGAACTCCAGACGATAAAGTTTTCTGTTTCTGGGGTTTCTTATTTTTATTCTGCACTTCCCTATGGGTTTCAAAGTGCTCTTGTTATACATGACCAGAATCTGTTCAGTCTTTTCCATTACTGTGTCTGGGTTTAACAGTTGAATGGGTATGACGTTGCAACTGGCTCCGCAGTCTAGTTGAAATTTTACTGGCCTCTCGCCTATCAGCATGGTTGCAAACAGCTGTTTTCCATGTTTGTCCTCCTTTTGTGAACTAAGGCTTAGGATTTCTTGATATGGTTCTTCTTCCTTTTCTGCCACACTGTGTATTCCTTTTCGCACGGTCTCTTTTGTTTTGCATGTGGCTGCAAAATGGTTCAGCTTTCCACATTTCCTGCACTGCTTTCCATAAGCTGGGCAACTCAGTTTTTTCCACTCATGCGGTTTTCCACAGAATTTGCACTTAGCTGGTTGTGTCTGTTTGGCACTCTGGGCCTGTCTAACTCTCTGAACTGCATGCACTTCCGTTTTCTGACCCTCAATAGTCATCACATTCTCTTTTGACAGTTCTGATGCTTTACATATCCTTACACACTTTTCAAGTGTCAGGTCCATCTCTCTTAATAGGCGTTCTCTCACTTGCGAGTTCATTATGCCGCATACTATTCGGTCTCTAATCAGAGAATCTCTCGCCGATCCAAAATTGCATGTGTCAGCCAGCACTTTCAAGTCAGTAACATATTTGTCAAACGTTTCGCCTGAGTTCTGATTTCTGGAGAAAAATTTGTATCTTTCCACAGTTTCATTCGGTGCTGGATTGCAATGATTTCTGAACGCGGTTAACAGCCATTCCAGCGTCAGCTCGCCGTCAGCCGGCAGAGCCGCGCTCAGCGTCTTACACAGTTCTCTTCCTGTTTCTCCGATTAAATATTGGAAAACTTTTACCTTCGTTTTGTTGTCCGCGTCTGTAAGCGACAAATCGATGTACAGGGAAAACTCCTCTTCCCACGCTTTCCAAGCTTTGGGTATGCACGTAGCATTCCAGTCAAAGTTTGCTGGCGGTTTCAATCCGAACGCACCCTCCATAATCGGACCTCGTCTCTCGCAGTTGCTTTCTCGATAGCAAACTTAATGTTTCACTTTTGTATCGTACTTTACCGCTGCCACCATGTTATGCTTGGTTCTCTCTGGTAATATCTCTATTTTTATATAAATAAAGGAATCTCACAACCACATGCTACTCAGTGCTCTCACTTTACTTCACGTGCTCGCGCATCTCAATGACGTCAAAAACACAGGACTCACAGATTAACAATACATGGTCTGTCACATCTTTCTGACAATATAGAACATATTGTAACATTATTTATATTATTCCGAAATGAACGAAATGACTCAAAAAAGATTGTTTAATTTAGCAGAACGAGACTCAAATATCCGAGTCAGTAAAATGATCCAAACTTCCCACTACTACACAGCGGTGTTTCGTTTATGAATGAATCTGCCTTTTCAAACAAATTTAGTGAGTCAATGACCCATTCAAAAAGTCCCTTGCTTTGTTCCTGAATAAATCTGCCATTTGAATGAACTGACTGAATGAATCATTCAGTGACAAAGACAATGACTTGGCGTCCCCTACTGGCAGTTTTAGTTTAATTTTTAAAGTATTTTTTCAGTTATTTAAACCATTTAATATTTCTATATTCAAAACCTTCCATTTAAAACATTAAACTCATAGCATATTGTTATCATAAATTTAAATGCATTCTTACCCCTTCAGAGCCTCATTAAAGTCCCAGTGAACAGAAAGTTGCAAACAACTTTTCTCCAGTGTTGTGAAGTATTTCCATGTGAAACTGAATATTAAATAGAGGGCAGGGTTTTACTTTATTTTTTATTTAATTTTTATTAAGGTTAGATAAAAAAAAAAAAAAAATAATGACCTAAGTGCTCCTAAAAGGAAATGTAAGTGTAAAGCCCTGCAAGTTATGCATTACAATATGTTAATCACGTAATGCATCTGATAGTCAAAACATATACTTACAAAGCCAAAGATCCTCAGTGCTTGTGGCTCTTAAAAGAGCCTTTGGGCTGTAGTTAGCTCCTGTTGACACAGGGAAAAGAGAAAAAGAAGAAACATTATTTTTCGTCAATGATTATTGGCTAATGACTATATGAACATGTTAAATCACAGATCTGGGATCACTTACACACTCAGATGACAATCAACACTGAAAAAAGGGAGAAGGATATCAGTTTTACCAATAATTAGCATAGAATATCTAAAATATTTTGCAATTAATATGTTTCAGTTAATCTATTGGTCTGCCTTTACATTGCTTTAAAAGCGTTACTATTTTAACATGTCATATTTCTGTCACGTGCAGAGTGAATCGCACGGTGAACCAGACAGTTTGCAGCATTCAATTGGCTGTCGGTCAAAAAAACCTCTTACATCTTGTCTAGACTTTGTTGATGAGAGGATTCGCGAGCCTGCATAATTCGGAACTGAATTAAAATGGCGTTATGAGCAGTGAGTAGATTCTGACTAACTTGAACACCTTTGATAGGTCATTGCGTTCAAGAGACCGGACAACTAACGTTAACGTTATGTCTGTGAATGGCTCACCGCAGCAAAACGCGTTGTAAGATTAATTTGCCATTCTCCAGAGAGTGAACACAAATAAGCACTAATATACACTGGAGCGTTTGCCAAATCTATTGCTCCAATACATTATTTCAGTATCAATTGAGTGTGTGCTCTTGCTTGCGGTGGACTGAGGGAGAGAGAGTGCGTTTGAGAATTCGCGCCAACGTTACTTTAAATAGCCTAACGTCACACACATTTAACGGCATTCATTTAAACGACGAGTAAAATATACCATAACTGGTCGTAAAAAAATACGGAAAACCATTGTTTGTGTAAATACTACATTGGGTCCAACTGGAAAAGGCAGTCAGTTAACTGTATGACATAATGGGATATGAAAGCGGCAGTTTTTGAGGAAAACTAAAAGTTCCTTCAGACTGTCCTGTTAATACAATGTAAAACCTGACAAGTAAACTTAACTCAAACTGTTTGAGTAAACAGATTGCCTTGATTTAAACCCTGTAAGTTTTAAAACTTTGCATTCAAATAATTAAGTAATTAACTAAGTGCTGATTGAGAATTAGTGATGAACAGCTGCTGTTAACAAACAGAATCACTGAAGAAAAGAGAAACACAAGAACTACTACAACTGACTTCAGACACAGACTTAGATGAAATCAACTGATATAAAATACATGAAATCTCTCAAGATCTGATTAAACAACCCCACAAACAGCATCAGCAGCTCCACTTATTAATAACCAGACTGACTTTATTTCTGTCAGACGTCTACAGAAGATCTTATTGAGAATGAACTAAGGTTTAGATGTTGATTTATTGTTTCATTTGAAGTAACCATGTTAGAGATCAGTGTTTGCTTTAGTTGGGCTCTTGACCCTTGATTTCTGTCTTAGTCTTTTCTCTGGCTGTTATAACCGTGTGTTTCTAAAACACATTTGTTGTAACTCAAAAGCCCAGAAGAAATGCCATCAGGTGTTCACCTGTACCTAGGTGTAGGTTGTTATACTTTATGTCAGTGATGATTATTATTCATTATTATTCACAAATATTGATCTGTACAGAGTCTAATCGCTGAGGAAACAAATGTGTACTTGGTAGAAGTGGATCTAAAACAAGTGACACTAAGAGTCTGTGATAATCAGTTAATATAAAAATGACTTCATAATGTTTATGTACACATACATTTGTCTTTTATGCCAGTAACTGGTCAAACACAGACATCAATAATCAGAATATGAACCTCAACAATGGTGACAAAAAAACATGCTGCAATGCATGCTGGGTACTATTGTAGTACAAAACTCATCCATGGCGCCCAGCATGCTCTGCAGCATTTTTATTTTATTTTTTTATGGTCACCATTGTTGAGGTTCATATTCTGATTATTGATGCCTGTGTGTGACTAACTGACACCGTAGAAGACCACACTGTTTGGAAAGTCTTTGTATTAACTGATTATTACAGAACCACTCGCTCTTAAAATCACTTTTACTATAACCAATCAAATTACACAACACTTATTTCATCAGAGATTAGACTCCTAGCAGTTCAATAATTGATGATTATCATCACCAATATAAAGTATAACAACCTACACCTAGGTACAGGTGAACACCTCATGGCATTTCTTCTGGGCTTTTGAGTTACAACAAACATGTTTTAGAAACACACGGTTATAACAGCCAGAGAAAAGACTAAGACAGAAATCAAGGGTCAAGAGCCCAACTAAAGCAAACACTGATCTCTAACATGGTTACTTCAAATGAAACAATAAATCAACATCTAAACCTTAGTTCATTCTCAATAAGATCTTCTGTAGACGTCTGACAGAAATAAAGTCAGTCTGGTTATTAATAAGTGGAGCTGCTGATGCTGTTTGTGGGGTTGTTTAATCAGATCTTGAGAGATTTCATGTATTTTATATCAGTTGATTTCATCTAAGTCTGTGTCTGAAGTCAGTTGTAGTAGTTCTTGTGTTTCTCTTTTCTTCAGTGATTCTGTTTGTTAACAGCAGCTGTTCATCACTAATTCTCAATCAGCACTTACTTAATCGCTTAATTACTTAATTGCAATATATATCTTCTTTCAGTGAACTCAACTGAATTAAGTTCAGAGTACTCGTAACTGTTAGTTTTTTCAACTTAAATGGTTTAAGGCAATCAGTTTCCTCAAACGGTTTGAGTTAACATAACTTGTCAGGTTTGAGTGAGGCTGTGTCTGAAGTCAGCTGTTGTTCCTTTCTCTCTTTTCTTCATTAATTCTGTTTGTTAACAGCAGGTGTTCATCACTAAAGCTCAATTAATCACTTAATCAGTTAATTGCAATGTATATCTTCTTTCAGTGAACTCAACTGAATTAAGTTCAGAGTACTCGTAACTGTTAGTTTTTTCAACTTAAATGGTTTAAGGCAATCGGTTTCATCAAACGGTTTGAGTTAACATAACTTAAGGATATCTGTTTACTCAAACCGTTTGAGTTAAGTTTACTTGTCGGGTATTACAGTCAAGGCAATCGGTTTACTCAAACGATTTGAGTTAAGTTAACTTGTCGGGTTTTACAGTGTAATAGCCTATTAGATTGTATTATTTACTTTCTTCATAAATTTAGCTATATTTAATTGATATTGGTAATGGTTTACGTTGTTAAAGTAACTTATAAAATAAATTTGTTAAGTAAAAGGTACTTACCTCAGAAAATCTCGCAGCTGGCGTCTAGGTAGTGATCCACTCTGAGAGACGTCAGTTTTGCTCGCACTCAACACGTCACACAAACATCAGTTTGCATTCTGCCAGGTTGTTGCGTGGGCTTTGCACGTGAGCAACAATTTAAAATTTGTGAGGTTTAAGCAAAGTTATTATAATTATTATTATTATTATTATTATTATTATTGCTATTTAAATATCACCACACATGTGCTCTTTTACCTGGCATAAAAATAAAACAAAAAATGCCTAATTTGCCTCTATGGGAACCAGTTGTCCATTACTATTATTATTAGGGCCCGAGCACCAATGGTGAGAGGACCCTATTGTTTCTGCTCTGTTTATTATTATTATTATTATTATTATTATTATTATTATTATTATTATTATTATTATTATTTTTATTATTATTGTTGTTGTTGTTTTTTATTGGAGAAAATGCTACTATTAAAATTAACATCCAGTGTGTGAAATGAGAATGATTTTATGATTTTCATCTGCAGAACAAGACAGAAAAAACTATAAAACATTATCATATGACATTTTAATAGGCCTAAAATACAAGTTGTGGACACAATGACAAAGGCAGTGATTACAATTTAATTGTATATATAGAAATCTGTCTTGTTCATTTACAGTAGCACTACTGCTTTTGCGTAAACATTAAAGTACTGTAAATTACCATATACAGTAAGTTACTGTAAAATTCATACAAAATACCCACAATGCAGTGCATATTACAGAAGTTTACCGTAAATAATATAAATGGTATTTTACTGGGCTTTTTTGCGTTAAGTTACTGAAAAATTGCGGCAAAGTCTAACAGTGTACACAGCAGAAACACTGTCAGTGTGAAGCTCTACGTCTGTGTCAGTTTAACTTTTATAATACTTACACTTAGAGTAATTCATGCTGATATGATGATTGTAACTCATCATCACTTCTGGAGATTGAACCTACAGCTGTTAGTTATCAGCTCCTCTTTTACCGGATTGATCTGTTCTCATGATGATTTAGTGTCAGTAGTTTTCTGTGAGATTGACGATCATCTGTTTGTCCTGCAGAAGCAGCTGAAGGAGACTCAGAAGACGCTCCAGCAGAGAGAGAAAGATCTCCAGCAGCTGAGAGAGACTGTGGAGTCTCATAAGGTGAGTCTGGAGAAGAAGAGAAGTTTGTCTCCGTCTCAGTTCAGACTCACTGAAGCTGAATCACTGTGTGTCCTAACAGCGCTCTGCACAGACAGCAGTGGAGGACAGTGAGAGGATCTTTACTGAGCTCATCCGCTCCATTGAGAGAAGCCGCTCTGAGCTGATACGACTGATCAGAGATCAGGAAAAGACTGCAGTGAGTCGAGCTGAAGAACGACTGGAGCGACTGGAGCAGGAGATCAATGATCTGAGGAGGAGAGACGCTGAGCTGGAGCAGCTTTCACACACACAGGATCACATCCAGTTCCTGCAGGTAACACACATCTAGAAGAACAGGATCATAGTGGACTTGAGCAGATCCTGCTGTGACAGAGACTCACAGAGAAACAGTTCATGAGTGTCTTATTATATAATCATCAGTCAGACTCTCATCTGATCATCTTCTTCTGAAAGAGACGCCGCTTACAAATGGCTTTCAAGTCCGGGTCTCTAACCACTCTTAAGTGGTCAATCTGATCAAAACCTTTGAGCTGCTTTTCCTGAGCAAATCTACTCAACTCTACAATGAGACTCCATTGATGTGCTTGAGCTGTTAGAAATGAATCTGTAGCTCTAATGTGATTTAATGAATATGAGAAGAATGGAGCTGATGTTGTGAAAGTGCTGGATTGAGGAGAGTTACTAAAGATCAAATCTGATGTTCCTGAAGGTTATTGAGTGAAGTGTGGAGCTGATGAGTTTGATTTCTGTTTTCTGTAGAGTTTCCAGTCTCTCTCAGCACCTCCTGAATCTACAGATGTAAATGATGATCTCTTCAGTTCTCTCTTCTTTTCTGATGATCTGAGAGAATCTGTCCATCAGCTGAGAGACAAACTGGAGGATTTCTGTAAAGAGCAGCTGAAGAAGATCTCAGACAGAGGTAAAGTCCTGGAGAATCATCTGCTCTCAGAAACCAGTCCATCATCATCTCATATCATGGAGAACATCATATTAGAAATGTGTTAGGAATAGATACTGGATCATGAGAATCACACTGTTCATGTCTGTTGATTTCCACAGTCCCATTCACCAACATTGATCTCTGGACCAGGAACGACTTCCTACAATGTAAGTCAGTAAGAAAACCAGCAGAAAAACTCTCTGAGAGTCTTCATGTTCTTCCTGTAGAAGGAGAAAGAAGAGTTTTATAACTGATGATGTAAATGATGATGTGCACAGATATCTGTTCATCTGTACTGAGACACTGATGATACACTGAACATGAAAAGATCAAACAGATTCATAATTCCTGATTCTGATGTGTTTTATCTCCATCAGATTCCCATCAGTTCACTCCGGATCTGAACACAGTGAATAAACGCCTCCATCTGTCTGAGAACAAGAGAGTGATTACTGTCACTAAAACAGTCCAGTCGTATCCTGATCATCCAGACAGATTTGATGCGTGGCAGCAGGTGTTGTGTAGAGAGAGTGTGTGTGGACGCTGTTACTGGGAGATTGAGTGGAGTGGAGATGTGTGTATATCAGTGTCATATAAGAGCATCAGCAGGAAGGGACGGGGTAAAGAGTGTGTGTTTGGATCTAATGATCAGTCCTGGAGTTTGTGCTGCTCTCCTGACAGATACTCATTCAAACACAATAACATAGAGACTGATCTCACTGTGAAGCACATCAGCAGCAGAATAGGAGTGTTTGTGGATCACGGAGCAGGAACTCTGTCCTTCTACAGCGTCTCTGACACAATGAGACTCATCCACACAGTCCACACCACATTCACTCAGACGCTCTATCCTGGATTTTGGATTAATCCTGGGTTTATTGTTGAATCTGTGTTTGGGTTTGGTTCTGGATCAGTGAAACTGTGTTGATGAATCAGAGTTGACTGACGAGAGATTCTACCCATAATGCTTTGAGCTCCATGATGAATCAGTAACAGTGAGATGTTCTAGAGTCTCTTCTTCTTTTCTCTTCATGACATTAATACTTCTGTCAGTGAAATAACAGTCAGAATAAATGTGTAATAATTCCTCATATAGACAGTAAGATCAGTGTGTGTGAGTTGTCACAATCATCACCACCGCTGTTTAAATGCCGAGTGTGTCTCTCCTCGGGAGACCGGTCTCTTCCTCGTGAATGATCGCTGGGGTCCTCGTGGCTCCAGGAAGGGTGTGTAGAGGGATTCCTGCGCACCAGTGTCATGAGGACGAGAACCGCCCCTGTTATACGGCTGATGGACCAGAATGCTGGGTGTTTATTTCCGGGAAGTGCTGTGGGCCACGGAGGACCAAGATGGGACCCTTCCTTCCTGAACACTACCTGTCCTTCACAAACCTCACAGCATGAAGAAGACACCAGATCCCCTGTTTATATTGAACACCCTTTCCCTGTGGACACTCTTATTCCCTGTTTTGGTTATTTTGGTTATTTTCTGTTAATAAAAGCCTCTCTAAAGCCTGACTCCACACGCACTGTGTCTGTCATTTGTTCCTGCTGAGTGACCATGTGTTTCTCTGCTTTTATTTGTGTTGAATGAAATAAATCATTTAGTTTTACTTTAGTGTCACAATTTGTATTTTTCCTATCAAAATGAATTTTCATGTTCATAAGTTTCAGAGAATGTTATTTTTCCTGAAAGCGCTGTGCTGACTTCTGGACTGTGATGTGGCATAAATTCACTGTATATGAGCACATTTCAGGTGTTTACTTTTGTCGCACAATAGAAGAATAGCATAAATATATTTGAGTGACTTTGAATTCATATTTGTGTATTTATCTTGCGGGAGTTTAGTCATTACTTTCCCCTCGTGCACTTCAATATCATATAGAAGCCCATTTTCAACAATGAATACAAAACTAAAACAAGGTAATTGCAACTTTTTATCTCAAAATTCTATGTTTTGTCCGAACATTTATATAACTTTTAAGAAACATTAGTAAAATTTGTAAGTTTGCTGTTAGCTGGAAAGTATAACAAATGTATTAAAATACTTTAGAATAAGGTGGATATGCAGATATGAACTGTGATAACATAATTTATGATTTACTGTGTATCAGAGAGCAAATGTCCCAAAGCTTACGCTACATTATGAACCTTTTTCTTCATAAAAACAGTGCATTCTTTTAGGTCGTATAAACCGGTTTATTCAAGTGTGCTATTAGTATACTTCTTTTAAACTAAAAATGGGAAAGTATGCTTAGTTTTCTAGAGTTATACTTAAAAGTATACTTAAAAGTATACTTTTATACACTAGAAAGTGGGCCAATTTAGTCCCAAGGAGAATTGAAACTGTACATTTACAAGTATACTACTAGAACACTGATATTTGTATACTTGCTACATAAAGTATACTTAATATACTTGAACTTTACTTAAGTATACTTCATAAAATAAACTTGAAGTATACTACTTTTTGGTAAGGGATGTTAACCAGGTAACTGCTAACTAGTGAACCTCTCCATTAACATGACGAGCTGCAGCTCAGAACACATGTTGGATGGAAACATTGTGCTTTAGGATCGAGTTTGTAGCTGAACTGACTATATTTGAAATAGTTTGACTCTACAATTCAGTTGAAAATCATCTGAAAGCTTTCAGTCTCTCGTACCATTGAAGTGAATGTTAAATTTACCAGTAGGCTAAATATTTTAGAAATGATTGTCGTATCTGATTGTTTTAGTCTATATAGAGTGATAGTCAAATGGACCCCAAACAGCTGAAATGTGAAGGAAGAGAATATAAGTGAGTGATCTGTGACTGTGGCTTTGTCACTCCTGTATCAAGTGAGATCATCTGTTTCTGTCCCGTCCCCTGTGTTTACCATACTACCAGCACTTGAACACGAAACACTCACCGAGCACTTGTACATATAAAGAAAGAAACACTGCTCTGAATTCACCTACTTCACCCCCAACATCATGCACTGAATTAGAGAAGCAGCAGAGGACACCACTGACTAACACATGAACATCATCTCTTATTCTGTCTCTTATGAGATGATCAGACTGACGTTAAACATGCTGAAGGTGTATTTCTACTGGAGAAGCTCGTCTCTACACAAGTGTGTGTATCTGCTCCAGCTAATCTGAGATGAGACTGAATATGATCTCACACATGATCTGAGAGGAATGTGCTGTCGAGGAGAGAGAACCATAGAGAGACATAAACACAGAGGGGTTTTCTGAGATTTATATCCCTAAATGCTGCTAACTGTCATGAATACTGTGTGTGAGAGAGAATGTGTTCATGAACGAGTCCCAGGCGCTTCATTTACTCTCTTTGACTGATTTTTAACATCGCTGTAGTATCAGATCCACCAATGAAATCTCAGCCAGGTTTCCTCAGATTCTGACACAAACTCCTAAAAGATCCTTTCAGCAGTTAAAGATGATATTGAACAACTCTGTACAAATTTACACGGATCACGTCTCAGACAGTAAATGATCTACTTTCTTTAACTTTTTATAAATAAAAAAACATGTAATTCATAACCTCTAGGAATATAAGCACACCGTAAAAAAATTTTTTTACGAAGGTGTAATACATTTTGGACAAAAACAGGCTTATCCATGTACACACAAAAAAAAAAAAAATTATTAGTAAATACTCAGAAATTGTTAGTAATTTTCACAATCAATAACAAAGAAATAGCAAGTAGATTCAAGATTTTTGTTTTCGTCACATACAGGATTATATAGAGCATATATAACCAGCAGTGAAATGAGAGTCAATTCAGCGACAGCAGAGTTTGGATAAACACTTTTATCCAAATGAGAAAGATAGAAGTAATCTGACCAACAAGAGAACAACAACAGCATACAAGTGTCATGACAAGTCTCAGTTAGTCTAGCACAGAACATGTAGCCAGGTTATTGTTTTTTCAAGAATATAATAGACAAGAAATGAAATGGAAAGAAAAAGGCAGTGCTAGTATTAGGTGGTTAAGTGCTGGAGAAAAAGATGAGTCTTTAGATGTTTTTTGAAAATGAGTAAAGACTGTACGAATTGAGATTGGGAGGTCATCCACCAGCTGAGCGCAGTCCAGGAAAAGGTCCGTGAGAGTGATTTTGAACTTCTTTGGCACATGAGACTGAACTAGTGAGTTTAGGTATGTTGGTGCCGTGCCAGTGGTCGTCTTGTAGGCTAGCATCAGTACCTTGAATGTGATGTGAGTGGCTACTTGTAGCCAGTGTAACCTAATGAGGAGAGGAGTAACATGAGCTTTTTTTGGCTCACTGCTGCATTCTGGACCAGTTGTACAGGATTGATCATGGAGAGCATTACAATAGTCCAGTCTGGAGAGAACAAGAGCTTGGACAAGAAGTTGGGTTGCTTGCTCTGACAGGAAGGGTCTAATCTTCCTAATGTTGTATAAGGCAAACCTGCAGGACCGGGTCGTTGTAGAAATGTGGTTTGTGAAGCTTAACTGATGATCCATCACAACTCCTAGGTTTCTGGCTGTCCTCGAAGGAGTTATGTTTGGCGAACCCAGCTGTATAGAGAAGTTGTGAAGAAACGATGGGTTAGCTGGAATCACCAGCAGTTCTGTCTTAGTAAGGATAAGCTGAAAGTGATGGTCATTCTTCCAGCTAGAAATGTCACTCAGACAGGCTCAAATGCGAGCAGCTACCGTCGATTCATCTGTTTGGAAAGAGAAGTAGAGTTGGGTGTCCTGGACCGACAACACCGCAGCACTGGCCAAGAAATCACAGCAGTGTCTCTATTTCCTCTGCAAACTGAGAAGAGCCAGAGACCTGGCCCCCATCATGTGCACCTTCTACAGAGACACCATCGAGAGCATCCTGACGAGCGATGTGTCCTGCCAGAAGAATCTTCGCTATGGTATTGTATGCCCTTAGTCCAGTTCAGTCCTTCTTATGAACCCTGGAATACACTTCCATCACTTAAGCACTTCTTGCGAAGTTGAGTTTTGCTTAGAAACTCCTCAGAACAACACGATTGAGAAAATGCCACGCTGGCCAATTTATACCCGGGCATGGCCAGCTATGCAGATTTTGCTCGCCAATTGTCAACTGTCCTTTTCTCAATGATGTCAGAGGTGTCTGGGCTCCCAAGTGCGACCCCTAGTGTTGTTCTTGCCACAACATTCCATCAGAGAATGTTTTTACTGTTAATTCATATAATACATATAAAATACATATTTTACCATTTACTATTTTTAAGTACATGTATTTTCTTATTAACATAATATACATTTTAACATTAAATGGTAATTCATACTTTTTACATACAAATATTTGCACAGTATTTTTCAGTTAATGTACACTGCACAAAATATTTTTTCAAAGATTATCATTTTACAAGGTAATGCTGTTTCAGTTATTCCTCCTCAATTTTTTATGTTTAAAATGTACTATGTACTTTAGACCCTCTTGAGTTTGCCTATCGCCTCAACAGATCCACTGAAGATGCCATCTCTCACATGCTGCACTCTCCTCTCACACACATTGATGGCAACAACGGGAACTATGTAAGGCTGCTATTTATTGAATATAGCTCTGCTTTCAGTACTATAGTCCCCATCAAATTGCTTCTAAACTCATAGACCTCAGTCTAAACTCTTCACTCTGCGACTGGATTCAAGACTTCCTCACCTGCAGACCTCAAGTGGTGAAAGTAGGCCAGTTCATTTCCAACAATAATGAGACCGCATACCTGGATGAGGTAGAGAACCTTACTTTAAGGTGCCAGGACAATGATCAGCGGGACACCTGTGGAGAGGGTGAGCAGCTTCAAGTACCTTGGTGTAAACATCTCAGAGGACCAGACTTGGACTACTCACATTCAAACACAGGTCAATAAAGCCAGGCAAAGACTGTACCATCTGCGACAACTGAGGAAATTCAGCATCTCACCAGCAATCCTGAAAACTTTCTATTCAGGGGCCATAGAAAGTGTACTGACTCAGTGTATCTCAGTGTGGTATGGGAACAGCTCCAGTCAAGACTGCAAAGCCCTGCAGAGAGTTGTGCGTTTAGCTGAGCGTATCTCAGGGTCTGCTGTCCCCTCTCTGCAGGACATCTACCTCAAACGCTGCAGAAGCAGAGATGTTAAAATCATCAAGGACTCCATCCACCCCAGTAACCATCTTTTCACTTTGCTGCCATCTGGTAAGCGCTTCTGTAGCCTGATGGCAAAAACATGGAGTTTCTTCCCCCAGGCCATCAGACTCTTAAACTCAAAACCAGCCTCTTAACATCTCCATGTCTCCACTTAATAATCACTTAATGAGAAAGATGTTCATTATTCACTTCGTCATATTGACAGTGTCACAACCTGTTTGAACATTCGGCTCTTGTACATTCCTGTGTATCTTAATATTTAAGACTACAGTATACTTTCATGCCAATTTTATTTTATTTTCTCTATTTAATTCTAGTTTACTTTTTTTTCTTCAAATATTTTTATTGTTTACTTTTATTTCATTTTTCATACCTATATTTATGTATATTTTCCTCTGTTTTGTATTCTTTAATAATCACACTGTCCATGGAGCGGACCTGACTCTCACTTCACTGCTGGTTATATATACTCTATTTAATCGTGTATGTGACAAATAAAAAATCTTGAATCTTGAATCTACTTGCTGTTTCTTTGAAATTGATTGTGAAAATGACTAACAATTTCTGAGTGTTTACTAATAATTTCTATTTTTTTAAGTGCACTTGGATAAGCCTGTTTTTGTCCAAAATGTATTACACCTTTGAAAAATGTTTTTTTTACGGTGTGCTTATATTCCTAAAGGTTATAAATTACGTTTTCTTTTGAAAAGGTTAAAGAAAGTAGATCATTAACTGTCTGAGACGTGATCCGTGTGAATTTGTACAGAGTAGTTCAATATCATCTTTAACTGCTGAAAGGATCTTGGAGGAGTTTGTGTCAGAATCTGAGGAAACCTGGCTGAGATTTCATTGGTGGATCTGATACTACAGCGATGTTAAAAATCAGTCAAAGAGAGTAAATGAAGCGCCTGGGACTCGTTCATGAACACATTCACTCTCTCTCACACACTGCATTCATGACAGTTAGCAGCATTTAGGGATATAAATCTCAGAAAACCCCTCTGTGTTTATGTCTGTCTATGGTTCTCTCTCCTCGACAGCACATTCCTCTCAGATCATGTGTGAGATCATATTCAGTCTCATCTCAGATTAGCTGGAGCAGATACACACACTTGTGTAGAGACGAGCTTCTCCTGTAGAAATACACCTTCAGTATGTATAACGTCAGTCTGATCATCTCATAAGAGACAGAATAAGAGATGATGTTCATGTGTTAGTCAGTGGTGTCCTCTGTTGCTTCTCTAATTCAGTGCATGATGTTGGGAAAATGAGAAAAAGAAAAAAATTATAATAAAACAATAAAATCAGCAAACTATGCAATTCTGAGTTTATATCTCACAGTTTTGACTGTGTTTCTGTCCATTCTGAATTAAATTTTTACTCTTTTGTAATTCTGAATTCTGACTTCTTTTGACACATTGTGACTTTTTCATATTTCTGAGTTTATATTTCACAATTTTTTTTTTTATTCTCATCTTTTTTCTCTCACATTTTTTTCAATTCTATGTTGCACAACTTTGACTGTTTTTATATATTTTATATAAATGTGAGATATAAACTCACAAGTGCAAGACAAACTTGAAATTGTGAGAGTAAGTCAGAACTGTGACATAAAAAAAAATGCATTTACATTTTTTATATATATATATAAAAAACTGGCTTACTTAGTAAACTTTTTAGAGATATATATATCTTAGTTCACAATTAAAAATAAACTGCAACAATAACATCCACAAAATGTTTAAAGTATTGTAGTTAAGTTACTTGTAACAATGATTTTAAAGATACTCAATGTTACAGAGGTAACTTCTCTAGTCACCCGAGCCATTAAAAATAAATAATTATTAAATACAATAACAAAGACAGTGACAGCGTCTTACAGAGCTGTGTTACTTTAGTATTCTACATAAACTATTATAGTCTATAGTTAAAATTTTAAATTACTGGTTATTTTTATATTTTATTTTGATTTCAGAATTATTTTTTTCTCAGTAGACAACGGTCAAACTGTTTCACACTGAAAATATTTATTTAGTGTCAGCAGGCGGCGCTGTTCTGTGAGACACACCGGGCTCTTGGACAGAAATCATGCAAGAAATCACCTTTACCAAAAAAATGATCCAGAAAACATCAGACACTAGAGTTCAGCTTTCTGCAGGAAAACCGACAATTACATCTCATGTGTTGAACAGCCAACAGTTAAAAAAAAGTTTAGAGTAATCATATACTTTCAGTTGTGGAGGAGAAATGCAACAAATTTAACATTCACTTCAATGGTACGAGAGACTGAAAGCTTTCAGATGATTTTCAACTGAATAGAGTCAAACTATTTTAAATATAGTCAGTTCAGCTACGAACTCGATCCTAAAGCACAATGTTTCCATCCAACATGTGTTCTGAGCTGCAGCTCGTCATGTTAATGGAGGCGGTTCACTAGTTAGCGGTTAAATCACCGGGATATTTACTATTATATTTATTTATTTTATTTTATTTTATTTTTTATTATTTTAGTTAATGTCATAAAACTACCGAGTTAATCCTGTAATAGTGTAGACAGTGTCGTGTAAACATGACTAAAGAAGAAAAAGAAGGAACATACGAACCGATTCAATTGAGTGAGTCACTTACGCTGGACCCGCTCCGATTGATTCAAACTTGTGATTTCCGATTATTCAGTTCAAGCGATAGCCTAAACCAGTTAAAATGAAACATTTATTTTCGTATTACTACATTGCTTAAAAAGCTTGAAGTGATGGGTGATACAGAGCTTTCCGAAACTCCGAATCAGATTAAAAAAAAATGTCGCAAAATGATTCACTGTTTCGAAGCGCTCTAATCGGATCGCGAATCGCGAGTCATTTGATTCAGATCGGGACTTCGGAGCGGGTTCGACAATCCTCTATTATAATCTTCTATTATTAAACAGTACAAAACATCAAACAAACAAGACAGTACAACTATAAAAACAAAACACAGAAGGAAAAAGAAAGAAATAAAGTATACACAGATACATTCCCCTGAAGAGGACACATAGCATGAATACAGAGACAGAGTTTTCACGGATTTAGGATTAACTTTGGACAGTTTCCATATATGCTTGTCTAGAAAAGAGATGTTTAGAGATAATAAATAAAAGAAAAATGAATCTTATGTTATCTAGGTCTTGCTTATTTGTTTGACCCCACTGACAGAAGCAGCACAATGCCACAGGTTTTGACGTATGTTCATCTCAAGTGTTTTAGGTTGATCTGTCTTGTGTTGGTTCACACACACATGATCTGGACGTGTGCCTTCACTCACATGTAGAAGACACTGGAGACTCAGATGGAGCTGATAGTGAGAGACTGAACAATCCTGTCTCTGTGAACACAGTCTCTCTGTGGTCGAGTACAGTAAGTGTTTTATTCAGCGTCATGTCAGTATATCAGCAGCCCAGACTCTCACACACGTACTGATCAAACTGTGCTTCCTGAGGAACACAGAGGAACATTCAGAGAGAACGACGGAGGGAAAATCCAGGGGAAATTAAAAGGACGATTTAAAGTCTGAGTGCATGTTAAGCAAACACAGTCGCTCATATAACACTCCTCACACACACACACACACACACACACACACTCTCACACACACACACACACACACACACACTCTCACACACACACACACACACACACACACACAGCACTGGGCTTGTGTTTCACAGACTGAGGACTGATGTGTTGTGAACTAAACATTTAAGAGCGGGGCATGTCGTCACACTTCACACACTTCATACAGAGAAAATATTTCAGGATGGGGTTAGTCACTTTCTTCTGAGAAGATAAGTTTGAGTTTTATAAATAATAACAATAATCTAACAATAATATCATATTATTATAATATCATGTTTCAGAATAAAGAGTAAATAAAATCAATAAATTAAAATCCAAACAAACTATTTGTCTAATAAATACAGTTTTCATAATAAATAAATTAGTAAGTTAATATAATAGTTTTCATAAATATTAATAATCATCATTATATTCTAATAATATCATATTTGTATAATCATAATATTTCTGAATAAATAAATAAGTAAATAAAATACCAATAAAATAAATAAATAAATATCGTTTTCTGAATAAATAAATTAATGAATAAGTAAATTTAAAAATAAGCAAATAAAATAGTTTTCATTAATAATAAATTAATCAGTTTGATTAGATCCTGTGATTAAAAATCCTATATATATAGGAGATATATATATTAGCAAAATCAGTATATTTATGCAACACAAATAATAATGATAATAATAACAATATTATCATTTGATTAAAGCAAGAATTCTTGCTGTTATAGCATAAATACTGATATAATATATCTTACATCTCTCCACACTCTCGTGCCTAATTTCTCTATAGCACATCTGTATATTAAATAATTCAATACTGTTTAATGTCTATTTTTACACATTTTTATTTTGTTGTCCGTGCTCTAGAAGCTTCTGTCACGAGACAAAAGCACACTTGGCAATAAAGCTCTTTCTGATTCTGATTCTGAATACATTAAACATGATATTTGTGCATAACTTTACAATTATTAACCTGAAAACACAGTTCAACCAATTCATTATTCTGTTCCCTTATGACACTATATGAATGTTTTATGTTGGACGACAGACAAAAATGAATTTTGAACTAGATGTCTGAAACCAACATAGAAAACACTGCTGGAAAACTAAATGATGTGACAACTAGCCCCGGAAAGAAAGACAGGAGGATATTTCTTTCAGCATGTTTGCACGAGTGGTTAGTTCTTCCCAAAGCGGCCTAATTTCTTATTTTAAATCAATTAAAAGTTGTTCTTCAGATCAGTGCAGTGTCGATGTGTGCTCGTCTGTTCCTGAAGTGGGTCACTGGAGCATCAATGCTGCATTAATGCGCTCAAATTAGCCTCATCAGACCCAGCAGAAGTATTTAATTAAAGAGGAAACAAACATCAAGGCATCGGGCCCAATTAAAAGATCAGCACAAACAGAATAACGACACGGGATTGAAGACAGAGATTAGTGAAGGAGGCCGAGAGACTGCAGATAATCAGCTTCACCGAGGTCTGTCTGACCAACAGATCCAAACCAGATCCTCCTCCTGACAAGAAATGGGTCATGCGAAACTGAAGGCTTATTTAACCAATAAAGGAAATTAAGCTGTTTTGACCGCTTGGTTTCGTCAGAGGTACTTTATATGACCGCTAGGTGGCGCTATGGACATGTGTATATATGCATATAAGCGTTCAGTGATAAACTGTTGCATCTGAAATTGTTAATAAACTGATAAACTCAAGACATTGCCCTACAGAGCACGAGAAACTTCAGACACACTGCTGTTAAAATGAATATATAAATAATATTTTCTTTCTCTTATAAAAACATATCCTTCTCAGTATTTTGTCTGGTTTCTCAGTAAAATATTTAAACATTCCTAAATCAAGATTTACTTAACAAATGTTACAGGATGAGGTATAAAGTCTTGTTTTCTGTAAAACGTATTAAAATTTAAAAATGACAAATATCTGCCAGTAGGCTTGGGGAAATAATTTACCTCATTGAAAAAAAAATCTTACTTTATTTTATTTTATTAAATAAATAAATAGATAAATCTTAATATGCTAAATAATTGGTTCTCAGGCAAATGTAAAAAAAACGGTATTTGGACTGTAAAACAAGTAAAAAAGATACTTTTTATACGTATTATTTTATATTATTTTAAAATATTTTTTACAATTGCGTGATTTGACAAAAACAAAAACATAAAGACCATTTAAAATCTGCGACAGAACAGAAATCTTTGTATTTCAACAAAATGGGCACACAAAAACGTTGTTATTTATATAAACATATAATTATTGTGATACATTTCACGCAACATTCACAAATATGCTGAAAAAATACACAAATGTATTCAAACACTTATGAGGAGTGGAAAAAGCAGGCAGGAATGTAAATGAGCGGCTGGTGTTATTGTGGGCACATAACGGTACACTCAATACCTGGAGCGCAGCTCTGTTATAATATTCAGTCCACGCGATGATTGACATCCGCCTCATCCAATCAGCAGCCGAGTCGATGACTTTACAATAGAACTGTGTGCCAGAGAGGGGCGGGGCAATGCAAGGACAGCCAATGACAGGCCAGCAGGGCGGGAGTTTTCTCAACTCGGGCTTTTGTTCTCTGTCAGGGCAGTAAAGTGAAGTTTGGTCACCGTTATTCCGTGGGACATCCCGTATCAGAATCACAGGGAGAACATTAGAGCTGCTTTATTTCCTGGAGGAAAAACTCTCATCGGAGGATTAAATCGTAGCGAACTTTTCTTTTCCGCACAATGGAAACTCCATCATCATCATCATCATCATCATGAGAAGAACGCGAAGTTTTGCTGGATGCTTTCTGACAGGATCTTACAGCGAGTGAACTCTTTCTCCTCCCTAAAACGGATTTTTAAGGATATCCCCGTGGATCTACAGCTCTCTATGAACTCTTTAGAGGAACTTCACCTCAAGTTTCTTTGAAGCGGCAAGCGCGCTTTGGATACATTTCGATTGATCGCCTTTTTTTTCTCTTTTTTTTTTTTTTTTTGGATACAATGTTGCAAATCTGAGGTGAATGTATCAGGCTCGGAGAAACCCTGACTGGATCAGCGATCATGGCGCTTTTAGGTAGACCTTTGGACACTTTGCATCTTATTTTATTCGTTTTATGGACTTTATCGCGCTACTCTTTATCCAGTCAAGTTCGGCAGGAGTTTGAGGTTCTGGAGGAGCAGCCGCTGGGCACATATGTGGGCACCATCGACACCAAACCCTCTTTCACTTACAGATTCAGCGAACACCACAAACTTTTTTCCATCAACGCCACGACGGGCGTCATCTACACATCCTCCGTGATCGACAGAGAAGTTCTGCCTAGTAACATCATCAATGTGGTGGTTCTGTCCAGTCAGCCCACTTACCCCACAGAGGTGCGCATCGTGGTTTTGGATATTAACGACAACGCGCCGGTGTTTCCTGACGCGTCGATCGTCGTGTCGTTCAAAGAAGACGCGAGCAGCGGGCGTCAGGTGATTCTGGACACCGCGACAGACGCGGACATCGGGAGTAACGGAGTGGATCACACCACCTACCGAATCGTCAGCGGGAACGAGCAGCGGAAGTTTCGCTTGGATATCACCGTCAATCCGAGCGGAGAGGGCGCTTTTCTGCACTTGGTCTCCACAGGAGGGCTGGACAGAGAATTAACCCCCTTCTATCAACTCCTCATCCAAGTGGAAGACAAAGGAGAGCCTAAAAAATTCGGGTATCTGCAGGTAAACGTCACCATTCAGGATATAAATGACAACCCTCCTGCTTTTGACCAGGATCATTACCAGACCAGTGTGTTTGAGGACGCTGCCACTGGCTCCAGTGTTCTCCAAATAACAGCCACAGATCTGGACGAGGGTGCAAATGCTGAAATAACATATTTTTTAGATGAAGGAACTCCTTTTCAGATTGATCCTAAGGCTGGGACTGTGATTATAAAGGAGGGGTTGGATTATGAGACCAGGAAAGAGTATTCTCTCACTATCCATGCAGTAGACAACGGCGTCCCCTCTCTCTCAGGCAGGTCAGAAGCAACTATAAAACTGCTTGATGTGAATGACAATGACCCTGTAGTTAAATTTCGATACTTCCCTACCACGTCCAAATTCGCTTCAGTAGATGAGAATGCACAGGTGGGCACCGTAGTGGCATTATTAACAGTTTCTGATTCAGATTCGTCCACAGCTAATGGTAATATTTCCGTTTCTATACTTGGCGGAAACGAACAGAGACATTTTGAAGTCCACAGTTCGCCCGTCCCCAATCTGAGCTTAATCAAAGTAGCCAGTGTGCTCGACCGAGAGCGAATCTCCTCCTACAACCTCACCGTTTCAGTGTCAGATAACGGCAGGCCTGTCGCTCGCTCCTCTTTTGCAAGTCTGGTTATATTTGTGAATGATATTAATGACCATCCGCCCATATTTCAGGAAGCTGTGTATAGAGTAGACATCAGCGAGGACATTCCTAAAGGCAGCTACATTAAAGGGGTCTCAGCCACAGATGGAGACTCCGGGCAGAACGCCAATCTCCGCTACTCACTGGTGTCTGGAAACAGTTTGGGCTGGTTTGCCATCAGTGAGAACAGCGGTTTGGTTACCAGCGCAGCGGAGCTCGATAGGGAACTAGCTTCTCAAATAGTGCTGAATATCAGTGCTAAAGACCAAGGCCTGCAGCCGAAAATCTCCTACACCAAATTAATAGTGAATATCACAGACATTAACGACCAGGTCCCCACTTTCACTCAAAGCACATATCACATTTCCTTAATCGAGCATTCGCCTGCTGGCTCTGAGCTTTTGGTGCTATCTGCCACAGATTTAGATCTCGGCGCAAATGGCACGGTCCGATTCTCATTTGACTCAGAAAACCCTGTGAGCAGCCAGAATAAGTTCAGGTTAGATGCAATATCAGGCCGGTTGAGTACAGCCACAGAGTTAGACAGAGAAGAAGAGGGCTCCTATCTGCTGCACATTAAAGCCACAGATGCAGGCATGCCCCCCCTTTACTCCATCTGCAAAGTCAATATCACACTGATGGATGTTAATGATAATAGCCCAGTGTTTTACCCCATGCAGTATTTTGCCAATATCAAAGAAAACGAGCCTTCGGGCTCATTTGTGACTACTGTAACAGCTTCCGACCCTGACCTTGGCCGCAATGGCACTGTAAAATATGCCATCACTGCTGGTGACTCTTACAAGTTTCACATCAATAGCAACTCTGGTAAAATCACGACTCTAGTGCCACTCGACAGAGAGGAGAAAACCTCTTATCAGCTGCAGGTCACTGCGACGGACGGAGGCGGATTGCGCTCGAACACGCAAGCTATAGTCACAGTCACTGTTGTAGACACACAAGATAACCCGCCCGTGTTCAGTCAGAAAGAATACAGCTTTGTTATGTTTGAGAACGTGGCTGTTGACACCATTATTGGCACCGTGTCTGCCACCACAGTAGATCTGAACACAAATATCACTTATTTGATCGCATCAGGAGACCAGCGCGGTCTGTTTGCTATCAAAGGCAGCACAGGGCAGATCACAGCTTCGGGTCTGATAGACAGAGAAGAGCAGGCGTTTTACCAGCTCAGGGTGATTGCAAGGGGTGGGGAGGTTACAGGGGAAGCATTAGTTAATATCACAGTGAAGGATTTGAACGATAATGCACCTCATTTCATTCACAATGTTGAGCATGTCAGTGCTGTGGAGAATTGGGTCACCGGTCACCAAATATTCCAGGCTAAAGCTTCGGATCCTGATGAGGGGACCAATGGTATGGTAGTGTACAGCCTCAAACAGAACCCCAAAGGTTTGTTTCACATTCACGAAAGACATGGGTTGATCACCCTCACTGGCCCCTTAGAGGTCACCACCAGCTCCTACCAAGTGGAGGTCATGGCCTCTGACCTCGGTGTCCCTCAGCGCACCTCCATCCTCATTCTCACCATCAGCGTGTACGACGTCAACGACAACGCGCCAGTTTTTGACCAGCTCTCCTATGAAGTCACCATTCTGGAATCCGAGCCAGTAAATAGTCGTTTTTTTATGGTGGAGGCCAGCGATAAAGACTCAGGACTCAATGGGGAAATTGTGTATGACATCATTAGTGGTAACACAAATGACGTTTTTGGGATTTTCCCTGATGGGCAGTTATATATTAAGGCAGATTTGGACAGAGAAGTACAGGAACGGTACAGTTTATTAGTGGTGGCCAAAGACAGAGCTGTCGAGCCGTTGAGCGCCAGCGTTAATGTGACGATTCTTCTCGACGATGTCAATGACAACCGTCCGCTTTTCAACAGCACTAATTATGTGTTCCACTTCGAGGAAGAGCAGGAGCGAGGCTCTTTTGTCGGACTGGTTTTCGCTAAGGATAAAGACTTTGGGCCGAACAGTGAGGTACGTTACTCCTTTGAAACACCGCAGCCAAATTTTGAGTTGAACGCCATCTCAGGTGTGTTGACCAGCACGCTACAACTCGACCGCGAATCTCTAATGAGACAGAGAGGTGCAGCGGTGTTCAGTTTCACAGTCATATCCTCTGATCAGGGCCTTCCCAAGCCTCTCAAAGACCAGGCCAAAGTTCAAGTGTACATACAGGACATCAACGACAACCCGCCGAAATTCACCAAAGACATTTACCAGGCCTCTATCTCAGAATCCGCCCAGAACATGACGCAGCTGCTCCGAGTCTCTGCCTCAGACGTAGACGAAAATAAAAATGGCCTTGTTCGCTACGACATCGTGGAGGGAAATGAGGAGAAACAGTTTAGCATTGACAGCACTTCTGGTCAAGTTACTCTAGTGGGAAAACTAGACTATGAGACAACACCCTTTTACTCCCTCAAAATTATAACAGAAGATTCTGGGATTGTGCCTCTGTCATCCACATGTGTGTTGAGCATAAGTGTCCTAGATGATAATGATAACTCTCCGTCATTTCCCAAATCAACTCTCACAGTGGATGTGCTGGAGAACATGCGGATTGGAGAGCTGGTCGCTTCTGTAACCGCCACAGATGCTGACTCTGGATCCAATGCTGACATCACATACAGCATCTCCGCCACAAACAACCATGGCACTTTTAGCATCAGTCCCAACACTGGCAGCATCTTCCTGGTCAAAAAACTGGATTACGAAACGCAGTCCCTATACAAACTCAACATCACAGCCAAAGACAGCGGGAGGCCGCCCAGATCTTCCACCATTCCGGTCATCATTCATGTGAGAGATTTTAATGACAACCCTCCTGTTTTTACACCAGGTGACATTTTTAAGTCCATCCCTGAAAACCTCCCGCTCTCCACCTCCGTCATGACTATAACAGCTCACGACACGGATGCTGATATTAACGGCCAGCTGGAGTACTCCATCGTCATGCAGACTCCTAGAGGAGGTCATTTCCGCATTGACCCCGCGTCTGGAGTTATCTACACGAACAAGGAGATTGACAGAGAGTTTTCCAACCTTTTTGAACTGACCATCAAAGCAACAGACCAGGCCGTGCCGGTCGAGTTCCGACGTTTTGCTCTGAAAAATGTTACCATATGGGTGACGGACCAAAATGACAACGTGCCATTATTTATCTCCCAGAACGCCCTAGTGGCTGAATCTAACATAGTGATCGGTTCCATTCTGACAACAGTAGTGGCTTTTGACCCCGATGAGGGTGCCAACGGGGAGGTGGAGTATGAACTCGTAAGAGGAGATTCAGACACATTTATCATGGACCGCTACAGTGGAGATATCAGACTAGCCTCTCAGCTCCTTCCCTCAAAACTCATCTACAGTCTGACCGTGTCTGCTACAGATCACGGCACGGACCGCAAGACCTCACGGACGGAGCTGACCATTATCCTCCAGGGTTCGGAAGGCCCGGTCTTCTCCCAACCCAAATACATCACTATTCTAAAGGAGGGCCAACCACCTGGAACCAATGTCATCTCTTTGGATGCCTCCAGTCCACGTGGCACCGGCACAAAGGTGGAGTTTTTTATTGTTTCAGTCCGGAGCGGAGGGAAGGCCGCAGGCCGGCTTTTCACCATCGGCCGCCACTCTGGGATGATCCAAACAGCTGCAGAACTGGACAGGGAGCAAGGCTCGGACCTCTACTTGATAGACGTGTACGCCATCGAAGCCGACGCCAGCCAGCCCAGAACGCAACATGCTGAGGTGAGTAATCACGTTTCTTTTTTTGGGGGGGAGGTGTCAGTGATTTTGATGGCTCTTGCATATTGTATGAAAGGAAATCTAAGGGAACATATTCTGAAACATGTGCTGAAGTCATTTGTGTGAATGTGGTGGAAAAACCTAAGCGAGAATATCCAAACTAAAGAGTGTTGGATAACCGTACGTGCATTACTAAAGTTCCTACTTGTTCCCCAAACCCCCCCACCCCGCGATCTTTTTTAGACGATCTGGGTTGTATTAAGTATAAATTGCTTTGCACTTGAGAATGTGGGCTTTGTTTTTTGGCAGGCTAGCTGTATTGTTTCAGCTCAGAGAGAGCATACGTCTTAATCTCAGAGTGGAGCGCTCGCTGTGCTCTGAGTTGCTGAGGCAGAGAGAGGGGAACCCTGGGTAAAATGTGCTGCTTTGTATTCCTGCTGCGAGCGAACTAATCTCTCTTATCAGCAGCGACAAATTCAACAAATCAGACGCCCAGACAGCATGATTGCAGATATTAATAACACGAAACCACAGGATGGAATTGTTTGTTTCTTTATTATTGTAATAGTTTTCTGGCCAAGGAGATGCGGGGTAAAAGGGAAATGAGTGGGGGAGATCCGTGTGTGGGTCTCAGATACCTGTCCCCCGCCGAGTAAGCAGAGGAATTAGCCGGGGTTTGAATGCCTCGGGCGATGTCGGAGCAGGGTGGTCCGTGAAACCCTGCTTTGTGCCACCAGCATTGCCTGAACAGGCAATAAGTGACCATTAAAATCAGCTGACCCTCTAAGTCTCAGTGAATAGAAATTTCCTTTCAGAGGTGGTTGAGCCGAGTAAGAAGAGGAATCTCTAAAACTGAAACTTAATCCGCACGTTCAGTTGGTACACTGCGACGCATCTGCATTGCTCCCGCTAAACTCTCCCTCGAGGGATAGAGTTAAACTCTCGGCTGCAGGAACCAGATGAAATTCTACACTGGGCTTGTGGGTTTGTGTGCGCAGGCCTCTGCTCAAATGAAAAACAAATGTGATTCTATATATGTGTGTGTGTTTTGGAAATTTAAACTGGAACCGAAAATGTTATATTATTACAGGCTTGATGATTCGCGTTTATAAAGTGGATTTTTTTCCCCTCGTTCTTTGGTGCTGTGATGAAATGTGCTTTGCGTTAGAGTTTTGAAAATAGCTTTCTGAGAGGCGTTGCTCTCCATGCCGAGAGACAGAGAGTGAGCGTAATTAAAGCCAAAACTGTTTGCTTTGCTTTGTGAGGGGGTGTCATCGCTTGTGTCAGACAACGGTGAGCTGAAGTTACTCATCCGAGGTTGTAGGAAAGCGTCCATGTGATGTGAAGATCATACCACATCAGTGACAATGGAAGCAGATGTGTGTGACATTTGACCTGCTCAAACTCTGTGTGTGTGTGTGTGTGTGTGTGTGTGTGTGAATACATACTTAGCCTTATTTTGAGTTTTCTGTTTTCTGTTCAGTTTTTTTAGGAGTGTGTGTGTGTGTTTAACAATAGAAGAATAGTTTGAATAGTCACATATATGTGTGTGTTGGAGTGAATATTGGGCTTCACAGTTCCAACGCAAAATGTTTTAACTTGTTTTCTTAACATTCTTGTTTGCCATTAAAACATCTTCAAGTTGAGAAATCTTACAAACTTAACATAACAAAACACAGGTTGATGCTTAAAAGAAGAAAAAAATCTATTAAACGATAGGATAAATGATATTTAATAAAATTGTTGCTTCTGATATTGTTCCATTTTCTAAAAGGTTTTATGTATGTTTTTATGTATATTTAATATATATGGATATATTTCATTTGCCTATGAGATAAAATTGGTAAAATCATGTCTCTCCTCAGCTCAACTCTTCTTTACATTATTATTATTATTATTATTATATGCTAATCATTCAGTATAATTGGATATAATAGCATTGCTGTTGTTCTATAGTAACGCCACAGGACGTTTCGGATGTTGTCTCTCTCTCTGTGACGTCTTCCTCTTATTTCTGTCTGTCTGCTGCTGTGTTGCGTGTGGTTTCTCTCACATGACTGATTTAAGGCTGATTAGCCGTCTCTCTCTTCTTCATCTTTACTCCTTTCTCTATTTTCTGGTTTAATGGTGGGAGGACGAGGGTTTGGACAGATAGACACGTCCACACTCCTCTCTGAACCGTCTCTCTCTGGGCTCAGTATCTGTGTGTAGGCCTCTACCTGAGCATCACACCTGTGACTGTATGTGTTTGGGCAGGATTTGGAGACCAGGCGTGTGGTTAAAGTTAAACTGGCATCACTTACAGCAGGCTTCTAAAGTGGACATTAGTGAAGTTGTAACACTGTAAAAAATTACTGTGATTCTAACTGTAAAAAAAACTGTAAGTTCCTGTAAAATTTACAGGGAAAAAATGTAATATGACGTTCCCAGAATTCTCTGCGTTGCATTTTAAATGTTGTTTCAATTTGATGTTTTTTTCTTTGAAATAGCTATGTTTTTTCTGAGTTTTTTCTTATTTGTTGTTTATTAGGGTTGTATGTTACATATAATGTTGTTAAATGAATGTTTATTGCATATTTCAGTTGAATGTGTCCCACTATGATATTGTTTAGTGCTTGTGTGAATGACTCTGTGGTTATCAGTGTGTTACAAAGGTACAAAACAGATTTCAGCACTTCAATAGGTTGATATATTAACATGATATCAGTTAATGAAATTACGGTATTTAACTGTAAATTTAAGTTAAAACGGTAGAACCTAAAATGTTGTTACCATATTTTTCATGGTAGAATTCTGGCAACCGCAGCTGTCGTTTTTTTACAGTAATTTAGTTTTACAGTTTATGCTATGTAGAACACCATTTAAGTCTTGCCATTTCTTTGTAATTATTTGTGAAATCCACTAGCAATATGTGAGTGAAAATCGTTTCTACACCAGAGTTTGCGTGTAACAGCGACGTGGTAAAGAGCTGCCCTGTGTTCCTGTGAGTGACTGAAGGAACTCTGTGAGGCACTCATGGGTTAAGTGTAATGGTGTGCTATTGTTTCTCGCGGTGAGGTTTGTTTACTCCGAACTGCAGCTGAAAGTGATTTGAAATCAGGCATGGATTGTGCTGCGCTGAAGGTGTGGAGAAAGTTTAATCGGACACAGATGATATTCTCCCGTTCACCTGCACACTATTCTTCTCAGTATTATGTTAGAGTTAGGACAAAACACAAAACTGTGGTGGAACTCCTAACATGTCAGGCAGATATTTAACAAACAAAGTGAACGGACAACTAGAGTATTTTCTAACACACACAGGGTTACCATTTTTTTTTTGTCTTTCTTTTTTCTTTTTCTTTTTATTTCTTTTTTATTTCTTTTTTTTAACTATAATAACCCTTGCATCAAGCAGCAGAGATATTTATTGCATTAATTGCATAAGACAATATGACCGTTTAAAAATTATGTAAATTATGTGTATTTTCTTGGACCTCAATTACAAATTGTTTTAACTATAAATCTTAACAAAGTGTTGATAGATTGATAAAATAAAACAATTGCCACTGAGGTAACAAAAAGAAATATAATTTAAGGTTTATGTTCTGACAACAAGTATTCAACTTGTAAACATTTTACTGAAAAACAAGACAAAATACTGATTAAGTGTTTGGATAAAAGCAAAGTGAGTTTGCCACATCTTTATGGATTTATCTGTCATTTTCTTTTCCATTGAAACAATCTTTTATTCTAAAAGTGTCTTTGGTCTATTTATGTGGTGGTTTATTGTAAAGATAAAACTTACTGAAATATAATAGCCAACAATTAATGCACAAAGTATGAGGAGCATAAATGCTTCTAGTTAGAGTTTAGAGCTATAAAGTGAGTGTGGAGTTCATACTGAGACTTGAGCATCTTGAGTAAATCTGAGCACAGGATGCTCTTTCTTTCAGTTCATCAGAAATTTGGATTTGAATTGATTAGGCCAGAATCCACAGGAAGTTGAGATGGATAGACAGGAAGACTTGCACAGCTGATGCATTCTGGGAAATGTAGTGTTTTTCCAGTGTTCCAAAAATCTGAAAGTATCTGAAGTCTTCAGTATTTCTGTCCTGTTTTCCAGTAAAACATCTAAACATTATTAAATCAAGATACATTTACAGATGATACTAAGTGTTGTTTTCTGAAAACTGTATTAAAGTCAACTGGAAAATGCATCTAAATGAAGTGAGTTCATGCTTTAAACAGGAACAAATATCTCTCAGTGGAGTCAGAAGAAATAAACTTGATCCAAAGTAAAAACCTGATTATTTCCCTGACCTCACTGGCAGATATTTGATCTGGTTTTAAGCAAAAACTCACTTTATTTTGATCAAATTCTCAGAAAACGAGACTTAATAATCTTAAGTCATTTTGCATCTTTAGTAAATGTAGCCTGATTTAAGGATATTTAGAGATTTATTCTGAAAACGAGACCAAGCGCAGTGATGGTTGACTTCACTAACGGCAGTAAATCTGATATTGTCTGGATCTTTCTTTCATGTGAGATGAGAAATGAATGCTTTTGTTTGTGCTCATTAGGGCTGGGCGGGATATTGAATTTGTATGATATGTATAATTTTTCTTTATAAGTGATTCGATATGAGGCAATAACGTTTATATCAATATACAGTAGTCTGATACGAGCGCATCTGAGAATATAGACGAGGACACAGACAGAGCTGCTGTGGAGAAAGTGCATCATCCAGTCCATCTAAACATGTGACAAGCTTTTTTAATATTGATTTTTTTTAATCCAAATACAAGAACTAACATATCGAGATATATGCTGTATATCACAAATCTGCCAAAAATACAGAGATCTGAATTTTTGCCCATATCGCCCAGCCCTAGCACTCATAGAAAGGTGTTTGCTGTAATAGTCTGACCTTAAATAGACAGTGAATGGTGTTTGTACACACACACACACACACACACACACACACACTGCAGCAGCTTGTGCGTGTGTGTTTGGCTGCTTAATTGAAAACAGCTGTGTGTGTTTCTGAGCTGTACTTTTACAAACTTTTACACACACCCTGTGCAGGAGCAGTTAATGAAGACACCATCATACGTCTCATTTTACTACTGTTTATAGCACTATTATGGAATGTTTTTATATTTTGAATTAGCTTTTATTTTAATATATTTTTTTAATATTTTGTGACATGCTTTGTGTTGTCATTTTATTAGTTTTTTTTAGATACATTTTTTTTTCAGTTTTAGTCTTAGTACATGCTGTTTTATTATTATTATTATGATTATTATTAATATTATTTTAAATAGTCAGCAATGCAACATTTCTAATTATTAACAATTTCTAATTATTTTTAAGCTTAACTTTTGCGTCTGATATTTATATTTTATTATATGTTTTAGTCAACAATAACAACACTATTTCATAATCATTATTCCATTTAAAAAAAATAATCAAATGACAGTTTTTCTGATAAATTTTGCAATTGTCATTTAAAACTAAATTAAAAAAAGGGTTGTGGGGCTCCAGAGTTAACTCGCCCAACCCCCCCCCCAAAAATCATATTGCATGTTTAATATATAATTGCATGCAAATATTGAAAAAAATGTTATAAGAAACATTATTATTATTATTGCAATAATACTTTTGTACTGCATAATTAAAAAATTATATTTAATAATAAAAAAAATAATTTATGTATATTTTATTTAAGATTTATTTCAAATAACAAAATTATTTTTAAATTATAATTTTATTATGTATCATTATGCATATTTGTATAATTACAAATATTACATTAAATAAGAAATACTGCTTTTGCAATATGTGTAATGCATTTGTATTATACTATTAACAATTAAGCAGGGAGCTTCATAAAGCTTCTCTTTTGTTGGCGACAGGTTTCTAAACGCTCGTGTAAATGAACACAGTGCTGCGGTCTGCTCTGAAACACAGTGGGCATGTGTTTATCTCACAAAATCATATCGCAATCTCAGTTTTATTATGATGAATCGCTCTGCCCTAATATCAATGTGTGTTTGGGCAGTCCTTCGAGATTATGAATTATTAATTCACAGGCGTGTGTGTGTCTGTGTGTGTGTGTGTCATCTCTGTGTGTCGCCTTTGTGTGTGTGGGACAACTGACAGCCATGTGACTCAAATCATGGTGTGCTCATTATTTCCCATCATGCCTCTCTGCAGGCACACACACACACACACACGTCTGCTCCTGTGGTCAGAAGATTATTTTTATGTCACTCTCATGTTTTCATTCACAGACGTATGAAGTGTGGCCATCACGTTTAATCATAATCCTTCAGGTCTGTTTAGACAAGAACAGATTTATAATAAATGTGAAACTCTGCACATGCTTTAAGACCATCAAAATACACATCTTTTTCCTTTTCAGATTTTTTAACACTAGATATAACACTCATTTTGACCTGGGTATGTATGGAGCCCATTACATGTCAAAAATACTTTTTTGAAAATTATCTATGAAGTTAAATTAGTGTCAAAAACATTTTTTAAAATATATTTATTTTCCTCATTCCTCTCACACTTTTGGGACTGGTTTTGTTGATGAACATGAATATGCACGTTTATCGACAAACAATTGCTGCACAAAAAATTCTTTTTTCAGTCATATTTATGTCGTTTTGATAGAACTGAATTATTAATTAGATTCTGTTCATTCCAGTGGGTTTCATATTAGTAATTCTCAAATTAGACATTCATAGAAATAAAAAAAAGATATAATCAAATAAAATTTCTCACTAATGTAAAAAAAATATATATATATTTTGCATCATAGTTTTTTTTTTGTATAATTGTATAATTTGAAATTAAGATTTTAATAAAACTAAAAAACGAATAAAAAATAAGTGCAGTAATAATATGGTAAAATTAATTCTTTAAATCTTTTCACATTTAGGCTGCTCATTAATGAGAAGTTACTGATCAGGTACAAAATGATGTGCATAAACAATAGAGAATTGCAGAAATCTGATGTTTTATTGGTATGCGACAGCTTTAAATTAGAGTTTGGGTGAGTTTATATGCGAGTTTTATGTTGTACACTGACATGTCCAAGATGAATTTCCCTCAAATCTATATTCATTCCTTCAGAATGGTTTTAGTTGACCAATATGAAGTCGTGAATGTTTTCTAAAAGAACGGTTCTCAGGTTCCTAACATGCATTATCAGGTTTAAATGAATCTGATTTGTGAGCGTAACCTGAGATGCGTGGTCTCAGCTGGTTTATCATCCTCACGTCTGGATCTGTTTTCACGAGCTGTGCTTCTGAACGCTTGGTTTAATGCGTGTGGACCTGATCTCAGACCTGCTTCAGGTGTTTGGGCTGTTATTGCTCATCTGGAGCTGATCTGTCGTCTGACCCCTGCATTACGTGTGTGTGTGACTGTATGAGGACGAATGTTATTTCAGCCTTTACACAGTCGCCAGGATTGTGAGGCTCCAAATCCTTCAAACAGCCTCGAAAAGTGAAAGAAAGCTGCTTACAGATGCTAATGTCTTCCATGTGGCTCTTGGATGGTGAATATGAATTCTCAGGCGGCTCGTTCAGATAACTCAATATCACAGCTCTGTTTGGAGGCTTACTTCAGCCCGAAATGGAGATTCAGTCATTATTTTCTCACCCTTCCAAACACGTATGAGTTTCTTTCTTGAGTCAATAGAAGGAGAAGACGTTTAGCCGAATCTCTGAGGCGCTTTCCTCAGTGTGGTGAAAGATTCACTACCAAAGATTCAACAGTAGTTCATATGACTCTGCACTAAATCTTTATGGTGTTATTCACTTAAAATCTTTCCTTCTGTTCATAAAATAATCAGAAAAGGCTTGTGGAGACACAGCACGCCGCTTTAGATGTACCTCAGCCTTCAGGACCTGTGTGTGTTTAAGAGCTCCTCAAAAATAGCTTAATGAATTTCTTGATAATGTTTTTGAAGTTGTAAATAAAACAAAGATTAATGGAGTACATTTATAAAAAAGCACTTCAGAATTTGAGGTTCAATTCAGTGCATCACTTTGTGAAATTTGTTAGCAACTTCTTATTTTTCTTATTTTTTACGCTCAGTTGTTTTCAGTGTCGTTATGCAATAAAGTATTATTTTTGACTCGCCGCAGACTAAGTAAAAAATAGCTTAATTTTCTTCATATCATTTTTTATGTATTTTTTATGTGATTTTGTGTGTGTGTGTGTGTGTGTGAGTGTGTGTGTGTGAAAATCTTATGGCCTTTTTCTGTTCTTTTTATTCTGCTAAACATTTAACATGTATGTTATTACAGTTAACTAAAATTAAAACCAAACGAATTTGTTACTTGAAATAAAATGAATAAATATTTAACTAAATAAATATTTTTTATTAATTCATTTTATTTTAATTCATTTAATTTTTTTTCTAAATGTACATATATATGTCATACAATTTACAAAAACACAACATTTACTAAAACTGTACAATTTAAATATAAATAGAAAATTCAAAAATGTTCAAATCTTTTCAAATTTTACATGTGTATTTTAGCAGTAAAAAAAAAAAAAATATATATATATATATATATATATATATATATATATATATATATATATATATATATATATATATAGTAAATTCTGATTAAGGTTGATTGAAGTGTTTGTTCTCAGGAAACATTAGTGTTGGACGTTATCCCCGAGCTCTGTGTGGATCTCATCTATTCTAAAGGGGATTTCTGAGTGAGGTTTAGATGTTGCATTGCTAGCGTGTTTATTTGTGTGGTGTGTGCTGTTGAAGCAGAACGACTCAAACAGAATTAGTTTTGTGTTTAGAAGCAGCTGCCAGATCTGTTGTTTTCTGCAGCGTTTGCTGGTTTTAGTCAAATCATCCTTCTGTCTTTGGGTTTATCCAGCATTCACTTTTAATCACGTCTCATCATAAACAACAATATAAAGTAAAAGACTGATTGCATCTTTCATATTTCATCATTCCAGAGAAGTTGACGCTTTTCATCTGTTTTTCCGGCTCGTTACGATTCTCATTTGGGTAATTATGAGGAGCTTCATTAGAGATGCTTTTTATTTGTGATGTTGTTTGTTGTTAGTTATGTGCATTAATTTAGAAACTCATTAATTACACAAAGCTGACGGAGAGCGGAGAAACCCCAGGGCGTCCCGAAAAGAGTTTGATCTCCGTCCTCACAAGATATTCTCAATCACTTTTCTCGCTCTTTCTCTTTGCGTGAAGGATGTGGTTATTGTGTGAGTTTGATCCCGTTTTACAGCTCCTCAGATGTCCATTAATTCTGTCCAGGGCGTGTTCACGTACAACATTTAGAAGAGAAGACAATGAGTTTTTTGGTGACAGTGGGTCTTCTTTAAATACTAATGTTGATCTCCAAATATTCTTGATTTTATTTGATATTTAGGACAACTTATTGTATATTATAACCATATAGCTCCATATAGTTACTATAAAATTGGTTAATGCATTAATTACATGATGGTTTGTGCAAAGAAAAGACAATATTTTCAAAGCCGATGCATTTAAGAACCAATGAAGTTTCAGCTTAATACAAGAGCAAATATCTGCCAGTGTAGTCCGAAAAAGTTAATTCAAAGGGAAACAAGATTTTTTTTTTTTTTATTGCACTGCCAGATATTTTTTCTTGTATTAAGCATGAAGTCAATAAATTTAGATATTTTTTAATCAAATTAAGTGAGTTTGTAATTGAAACAAGATAAAAATATCTGCCATTAGAGTCAAAAAAATCTACTTAATTAAAAGAGCAAGCGAGTTATGTGTAGAATATATATACAGTTTACAAAGTTATTGTAAAAAAATTAATCAAAAAGCAAATAATATTCTAAAATCTATCAATTGTATACGGTGTAATTTTAGTATCATTGATATACAATTCAAGTATAGAAGTCAGAATTTATTTTCATATTTTCTACTTAGATTTTTTGTTGTATGTTTTTTATGATTTTATTTAGATTTAGATTTTTAGCTGTTATTATTCTAGTACATCAAGTTAAACTAAGCAAATCTTTTTTAATTAAAGTAGCTAAAATAGAAAAAAGTCACAAAAGGTTTCTTATATTTTGTTTTGTTGCAGATAACATTTGTTTTATTTTAAGTAAATAAAATATGTTTTTAGTTTTAGTTAGCTAAAATTCTGTAAGCCGAGCGGTGTTTAATTGGAACAAATCCAATTAATTGAACGAATTGAACGAGGTGTGTAGCATCTAAAACTTCCCATGGCTCTTCCAGCACAAAAGCTTTTGTGTTTCTGTCAAATTCCTGCAATTTTCAGCAAATTAATCTTTTTTTTTCTTAGGCGTGAGCATCGAGTCTCCGTCAACAAGTCTTTAGAGGGTAATGCTCTTAGCAGGTCATTAAGCTCTTTGAGCGTGTAACGGCGGTTCGAATCGAACACTGAGCGTTTCTGTGTCTGCTCTCTGATCACTGACACTTTAATAAAGTCGTTTTAAGTTCAGCCGACTGAATTTTGCACCTTTTCTGCCGTCTCCATGGCTCCGGGGAAGCAAGGAGCATTCAGTGCCGACCGCAAGCTTTTACATGCAAATGCAGATAGAAATGTGTGCAGAGAAAGAGCTTTCAGTCGCTCAGCTTTTCTCTCAATCGTCTCCGTCTGACAGCAGCGAACTAAAGGAGCTCTTAAAGCGTGAAAAAGCCTTACATCTCCTGTCCATCTCTGGCTCTCTCTCTCCGCTGGGTCAGAAAGTTGCTCTTGATGTCTGCTCTTTAACTTTCCTCACATTCCCGCCATATTCACTTCCTCTTCTGGGCAGCAAGATAAAGAGGGGATGCGAGAGGAGGACTATGTCGAATCGACCACAATCACATCATTTATAAGTGAACTCATTCTGAAGGAAGGCGTTTCGTTAGAAAGAGAGAGGTGAGGAGAGGCCCCCGGTGTCAGGACGGTCAGGATGGGTCAGAGAGCAGTGCATGATGGGAAAAGGACGGACGATTGGGAACCAAACGGGAAATGAATGAGGGACAAAATATTTGCTTTAATCTACGATAAGCCCTAGCACAGTGAGGCTATGAAATTCCATAAATTATTTAATGAATAAACATAAACATTTTAATGAAATATTAATGGAAATGTATTTGATGTCAGAGCAGACCATTTAAAAAAAATCAGGATACGTCAAAATATTATTAAAAATCTTTGTAAAAAAATCTACCTACTTCAAATGTAATCAAATTAGCTGTTCAAGACATTTCCATTTAAATTAAATTAAACTGACGTAAAAAGATTAGTTGAATCTCGTATAACTTTTTTATAAAAGTTGAAATTGGTTTGAATATTTATTTAATAAAGTCAGGGTTATTATAGTTAACTACAACTAAAAGTATAAATACATTTGTTTACAGAAAAAAAAATGTATATATATATATTTTAGTTTGTTTTACTCTCCAACACAGCATTTCTCATTCTCATTTAGTCTATGGGCATTTTAAAACAACAAAAATTATTTTTATTATTTTTTTTTTTATTTTTTTTTTACTGTAATTAACATGAAAGCAAAACCAAAGAAGAATTCTCATTCAAAATATTAACAAAAATATAGCATCTCAATGATACTAAAAATACACTGGTTAAAATAATAGAGAAACATTTTTTACCCTGATTTATTGATCACATCATGTTTTTACAGTGCATTTTACCATATTTACTTTAAAAAAAAAAATTTTTAAATTAAATATATTTTTCTGACCCCACTGACAGATTTTTTTTTTTTTAATGTTTTAAACTCACTTAATTTTTATAAATTGTTCAGTAAACACGACTTAATATCTTATGTGATTTTGCTTCTTCAGTAAATTTATCTTTATTTAAGAATGTTGAAATATTTTTAAATGGACAACAAACAAAAATAATATTTACAGGTTTAAATGGCACTATTTCCCAGATTCAGACTTTTGGACCTGCTGTATACAGCCTATAGTGTGTGTGTGTGTGTGTGTGTGTGTGTGTGTGTGTGTGTGTGCGCACGAGAGAGGCATGTATGGAGGGGTGTTGTGTGATTGTTTGAATGGAGGGGGACACGAGAGGGTTCAGACAAAGACTTTGAGCTGAACACAGGCCCCAGTGTGCTGCTGCATGTGTGTGTGTGTTTCTCTTGTAAAGTTTAAGTGCCACTTCCCCCCCGGTCAGTGCTGAGAGTGTGTGAGTGTGTTTCTGTGTTTGCTCTCTGAGGGTCGACACACTGATGCTTCAACACTTTATCTACTCGCATCTGTAGATTTAAATTTTAATACATATCTTTAAAGGTTTTTTTTTTTTTTTCAACTTTAGCAGCACTCAGCACTTCAGCAGTTCAATTCCTCTCTATACTCTGAAGGCTTTTACTGAGGGGTTTGTTCATATATCATTCAGATTGATTTTTACAACACCTTATTCCTAAAAACATGGTAAAAATGCATATTTTCAAAGGCTGATAATTTGTTTCTCCACTTTAGCAACACGTACAAACACCAAAACTTAGAGTTTAATTCCTCTCTATACTCTGAAGGATTTTACTGAGGGGTTTGTTTATATATCATTCAGATTGATTTTTACAACACCTTATTCCTAAAAACATAGTAAAAATGCGTATTTTTAAAGGCTGAGAGTTTGTTTCTCCACTTCAGCAGTACTTACAAACACCAAAACTTAGAGTTTTATTCCTGTCTATATTCTGAAAGCTTTTACTGAAGGGTTTGTTCATATATCATTCACCTGTATTAATATTTACACTTTATCTATTTGCGTCTATAGATTTCAGGCTTTTTCATCAAAATGAGTTTGTTTCTTCACTTCAGCAGCACATACATACACCAAAACTTTTTAGAGTTTTATTCCTTTCTATATTCTCAAGGTTTTTACTGAATGGTTTGTTCTTGTTTAGTTCACACTGATTTATACAACATTTAATTTCCTAAAACACATGGTGAAAATGTGTTTGTTTTGTGTCTGTTGACAGTATATTCTGATTTATGGAGTGATAAAGAGAGAAATCCAAAATCCCTCTCTGAAAAAATCCTTTAACTCTTATATGCCAACAAAATCAAGAAAGGATTTTGAACCTTAATTTATCCACTGTTGTGTTCAAATTCAAAAAATGCATTCAAAATAGCATACTTGAATATGCATATTTAAACATAACATTTAATAAAACTTGTAATACAAAACAATTATCTGTATGTACTATGATAAATCAACTTAGGGACATATATATAAATGTATGTGTGTGTGTGTGTGTGTGTGTGTGTGTGTCCTGTTCACCTCTGGTGTCTTCTCTTAAGCCATTAAAAGTAAAGCAATGATTATTTTGTAATAATATTTACTACACTTCTTTTTAAGCTACTACTTTAGCTGGAAACTAGCACAACTTTGTGAAGGTGAAATTGTTCAGAAATTCAATTTGGAAAGTTGGAACAACATTTGGACAAGTTTTGAACAAAATCTTGTGTATCTTAGTAAAGTCAACAAATCAACTTTTGCTATAAATGTTTAGAGTTTTAAAGTTCAGTTCTAACAAAATAATTAATTGACTCCTCTCACTATTTAAAAAAAATCCTATGGTTTGGAGAACTTTTTGCAAGTTGCTGCTCTCCACATTGATTTATAGCTCTAGACTCCTACTGTAACTGCTGACTCATTTGTGTGTTTTAATTTCTCCAAGGGAGTTTTAGGAGAAACATCTGGATTTGTATTTATAATTTTGACACTCTGCCGTCGTAACCCCACTAGACCTCACGGGACACTTCTTGACCTCTAAACTCCCAGGGGTCAGAGCAGGAAGCCACCTTGACCTTTGACCTCTGAGTGAGAGCAGGCCGTGTCATGACAGTGAATAAGTTACAGCTCTCAGTAGAGCAGCTTTAACTCCAGCAGTGTGTGTGTGGACGCATGTGACTGTAAATCGCTGCGAGGGCGTTTGATCTCCGCCGGGGCACCAGGGAACCTCGTATCAGGGACAGACCCGTGCTGGAATGTGCTGATCCGACCCAGAATCAATCACATTAACAAGAGCCGAAATGGGTCAGATGTCCTGAGAGAGCCTGACCATTCCCAAGACAGAAGATTTGTTTCATTTGAACACATTTTTTTCATTTGTTCAGAGATATATAAGTGTATGGCTAAAAAATATATATCAATATTTATGTATTTATTTATATATATATATATATATATATATATATATATATATATAACTTTTCATTATTTGAAATAAAATAAAGTGAAATGAAATCTAATATAAAAACCTCAGTCAGTTGCAGGAATTTTACTAATAACAAAGCTAAAATAAGATAAAATAAGTATATTATGATGTGTATGATTTTCTAGGTCTGACTCGATAACAATTATTTTTTGTCCGATATATTGCCCCATAAAAAAAATTTGATAATTGATTTCCAATCGATTCAATATTATCAACTTTTTAGAGGCATTTTTTTTAACTAACACCTCATGACTACATCATGTAATGTACGAGAAGACACAGGTGCAAGTGAAATCCTTTGTGTGTGTGTGTGTGTTTTTATAGTGTTTTTTTTTTAGGTAAATACAATGGCCGATTATATTGCGTCACCAAATTGATTATTGCGACATCCCTACTCTTATCATGAAATAAGATTTTGATCATACCACGCGCTCCTATGAAACTGAATCAGACTCAACAACTGCTTGTGAAGTGTAAATCAAGGCTGTTTTACCTTCATATACTCGTGAGTCGCAAAACAAAGAAGTATCACAAAATTAGTCAACTAATTACACGCAATCAGTGCAAAATTGTAGGCCAGATAAAAAGTGCATGTTCTCAGTATTGTTTAACTGATTATGCAGTAAAAATCCTTGCAGTTATAAAGATCACAGACGGTTGAACAAAACACCTGCAAGTGCCATAAATTCATCCAGTGATGGAATGAATTATGTTTTAAGATTTGCTGTAGATTGTTTCGTGTTGCACAAGCACTAAAAGTAAAAATCTCTAACTCAACCTGATTCAAAGCAGTGGCACAGCCGCTGTCACATCATCAGACTCTGTGTGTGTGTGTGTGTGCGCGTGTGCGTGCGTGTGTGTGTGTTTCTCTTGAAGAATAGGGAACTGGAAACAATGTGAAAAGATTCCTCTTGGGTTGACGAGTCTTTCACAGCGTTTGGCTCTCTGAGCACGAGTCTGATCCAGATGTGAACTTGCCAGTGCTCCCAAATAAGACCAAACGAGACACAAATATGACGGTGCTGTAATTTAAGGAAGTGTTTCTATTAACGATTATCAGGCCTTTCATTCAGAATTAGTCTCGAAGCAGCAACTGCATGTATTTTATATTTTATTCATGAATGTGGCAGAATTATGAGATATTTTGAATGCAGTGCAAACAATGAAGCTCTACATCTTATTTTTTTTTGTATTGTTTTCCAGTGTAAATATCTAAACATTCTTAAATCAAGATATATTTATTTGCGATGCATATGATATTAAGTTTTACTTTCTGAGAAATGTAACAAAAATAAACAAGTTTGTGCTTGTACTGTACTGTAAAATAAGTCAAAAATAAAAGCATAAGAACATTTTTACTGTGTAGAGAAGTAAAAAAAAATACATGCATGCACTGCAAAAACAATATTTTAGTCTTGTTTTCCAGTAAAAATATATAAAAATTATTTCCTAAATCAAGCTACATTTACTGGAGATGCAAAATGACTTAAAATGAGAAATGCATTTAAAAGAAACAAGTTTTTGATTGAAACAAGAAAAAATATTTGCCAGTGAGGTCAGAATAATAAACTTAATTCATACATTTGTAGTGCGTTCTGTCACTCAGCCTAAGTCACATGACATTTACATCGACTGTATTACATCATTCTGAAAGGATTCGTTTTCTCTGGGAAACGTCAAGAAGAGGGCAGCAGAAGAAAGACAGATTTGGGGCCTTTCAGCATGCATTAATGTTCGATTTGCACAGAAACTACGAGCGCTGGTTGTGTGTCTGGAGTTTCCGCCAGTGTTTGGACTCACGTAAACACACAATGCATTTGAGAAGATCTCGTTCCTGCCAGATCTTAAACTGATGGAAACCACACGCAGACTAATGCAGCTGAAATGACGTCAGGATTTATACGACTGTTTCTCTGATGAAGCACAAACACGCACTTTTAGCTCACGCTGTTGCTCTTTTATCAGATCTGATCCTGGTCCATTATAAACAGATAAGCGTTTTACTGTGTATTACAGATGTGAAAGTGGACCCCAAAAATATCTGGACAAGCCAAGCACAAGTGACCTTTTCAAGCTAAACGTTTGACAAAAAGTGGATCGTTTTGGTTTGAAATAAACTGAATTCAAAAGAAAACTTGAAAAAAAGTCAGATCCCACTGGTTTGTTTTATTGTTTTAAGCATAAACTCTCTTCATTTTGATCACAATTTGAGAAAACTAGACTTAATATCTTAAATCATTTTCCTTCTCCAGCACATGTGTCTTGATTTAAGGATGTTTAGATGGTTAGTTAGAAACAAGACAGAAATAGTAAAAGAGAATATCATGTAGTTTGGCTTGACAATGTAAAAAAATAAAATAAATGGAAGTTAAAATTATTAAGCCAAAAATTAATAAAATTACCTGTTACAATAAATTATTATTTCAGTGTTTCCTCTTTAAAATGTAAAGTTTAATTCAAAGTGTCACTTGACATTTTTATATATTTTTACAATGAACATCTAGTGTTGAAAATGAAGAGGAATTAAGTATTTTTGTGGTTGTAAAATGTTGGAACAGTAAAATAATTGAATCAGAACTTTTTAATCAGTTCAATGAAACAGAGTTTGAAGTGATTCATAGAAATGAATCAACTTCTAAAAATGTAAGACTGTATTTCTAAGTCTTCCATAATTAATCTTAGTATTTAAACAGCAAATAACACACACACACACACACACACACACACACACACAAAGACAAGAACTTGCATTGAGTATTGAAATGATTTAAATGCATGTATTTGTCCTAAAGTGCGCGTCATTAGCTGAGTAATTCTGCAATCCTTCTGTGTTTAATGATTTATGAGTTTAGCAGAATGGCTGAATTCAGTCATAAATCCATCCAGCGGTGGAATGAAGTCAGTGTTGAGGTACGCTGTGAATTATTTCATTAAGAGGAAAGCGTGTTTCATGGACACTGATATTTGAGAGGAAGAGTATCAGTCAATAATGACTGAAGAAGGGTAGTGCAGCGTGCTTCTTAAAGGCACAGGTCACCCAAAAATACACTGAATGATGTTGTTCCAAACCTCCATGACTTTGTCTTCTGTGAAGATATTTTGAAGAACGCTGAGGTCTACACAACAATGGACTTTAATTATACAGTATGTTTTATATATAGATTTAAGAAAGTCATGCAGTCTTGAAAAAGCATGATGGAGACTATTTCTATTATTTTTGTCGGACTGTCCCTTTAAGTAGCACACTGCGATTGCATTACAGTGCAAAACACTTCTGATGAATGTCTTAACTGGAATTAAATGCTTTTCATTATCTGTTATGAGTTAACATTGTCATATCATATGAGATGTGCTTTTAACTGCAGTGTGATGTTTTCATCTAAACTGCACATTTCCATCCATAATCATGTCTTAATCATTGATCTTTTCAAAATGCTTGACTTTCTTATTGTAAATAATCACTAAGCAATTTGCAAATAATGATTTTTATTGAAGGAAAAAAAGCACGAAATCCCAATCTGATATAACACAATCCTAATGTGGCGAAAGCGGCTCTACAAACGTCATCATTAGACTTGATTGAAGCTGATCTGAAACAATGTTTTTGTAGAAAGTGCTATAGAAATAAATGTGACTAGTTTTATTTGAAAACTGCTTAATTTGACACACAACAGAAGTGGAGTAGTTTGCGGTTTGCATGTTTGCAAATCTGTAATCATCATCACAAAACTAAAGAGTCTAGAACTAATATTAGTAAGTGACATTAGTAAAAGTGTGAAGTGCTCTGAGATCAGACAGACGTCCCCGGTGGTCTCCGAGAGCTCATTATACCAGCCGTTAATAGAGACAGCAGTAATTACAGCTCACTGTCCTGAGAGAGCGCGCGGGGTTAATAACACACACACACACACACTCACACACACCGTCTCTCTCTGTGTCAGGATTTGCTGTGGATGAATCAAACATAAACACAGTGAATAATGTCACGTATGTCACCAGACGCGAAAACCTTAAAGGGACAGTACATCCAGCTGTTTTCTGTGTGAATCTCTTCAAAAGAACAGCATTTATTTGAAACAGAAATATTTTATAACATTGGAAATGTCTTTACTGTCTTTGCTTTTGAACAGTTTAACTCGTCCTTGATTAATAAAAGTATTTTTTTAATCCAAACTTTAGTTTATGATCATTTCTGTCTGCGTTTGCTCCTGAAGAATGATTGAATCAGTCTCTTTGTGAAAGTGACTTCAGGATGAAAGTGTGTTTCTCTCTTTCAGTCTCTGAATGATACGGATGAGCACATCTCTCTCTCTCTCTGTGTGTGTGTGTGTGTGTGAATGGAGGTCTGACGGATGCAAACACACACACACACACACACACACACACACACACAAAGCTGTTAAATAGTGTGCATTAATGAAGTCTCCTCTCTGAGAATGTCCCATCATTCCTCCCCTGTCCAGCAGCAAATGAACAGAATTAAAGTGGAGAAAAGAAGGCCACTTCTTTGCATTTCTATAGGCCTTCCTCGCTTTCATCGGCCATCTCTCTCTCTCTCTCTCTCTCTCTCTCACTCTCTCTCTCTCTCGCTTTAATCTGGAAGATTTATGTGTGAAGTAAAGACTGATAACGTGTGTGTGTGTGTGTGTGTGTGTGTGTGCGTGTTTCCCCGTCACTGAACCCAGACTCTGTTTTAAAGTTCAGACTCAGTTTCTGTTCCAGATAAGACTGAACTCATATAAGTTTTCTGCCCAGACTGTGATGATTTGACCAGACCTGCTGAACACCTCAGACTGACTGGTTTATATTATACAGATATATATATATATATATATGTGTGTGTGTGTGTGTGTGTGTGTCTGCATCTACAGAGGAAACAGCATTCATATATTTATATTATTAAAAAAATGTGTAAAAAAATATTTTTAAAACATCAAAAAATATTATATATATAATTATTTAATTATTTAATTTACATTTATATATATTTATTTACATTTATTTATTTGTTCATATAATATTATATTTAAGATGAAATATCAGTGTAAAATTGATCTTATCAAATCTGTCATTTTGATATTATTAAATTTAAATTACATTTATGCATTTAGCAGATGCTTTTATCCGAAGGGACTTACATTGCATTCAGTCTAACAATTTTCCTAACGTTAATAATATTATATATAATTTAATTATTTAAATATTTATATTATTATTCATATGATTATATTAAATAGTATATAAATATATCAGTGTATATTTAATAAATATATCAAATATAAAAACGAATTTTAACAGATTTATCAGAGTGCTGATTTCATTCATTCATTTTTTTTTTTTTTTTACGATACATTTTTGCTTGTAAAATTACTGATAGATTGTGATTTATGCATGAAAACATTCATAAGTAAATTAAGTCAGGAGTGATGTGCATTAAAAGTGTTTTTTTATATATATTTTTTTTTTTATTAGCAAGCTAAATCAGCTGCTTACGTTCATAGTCTTTAATGGGAGTGAAATGATTTTTAATTTCTGCTGAGAGCAACTGTGTAATGCAAATGATTATATAATGTTAACCTGATAACTGTCACTCACGTTTTTGAAGATAGACTTGAATGTGCATGATACAAACATAAATTTTTATAATTCATGACTGAAAACATTTTGTAACATGATTTTGATGTGCCATTTACATGGTAATGCAATGTCTGATTTTAAAATGGGTTTTAAAGGATGAATTTTGAGATTTTATGTTTTCAAGTGATATATAACTTCTGATGATTTCTAAAATGTGATAGAGAAAAAGGCAACGAGGAAGTCTTTTTTTTAAACAAAGGTTAAAGCTCCTTTTGTAATGTAGATTTCTGAGGGTGCACTCATGTCATAAATTCACATTCCTACATAATTTTTAACAAAAAATATTGGTATAATATATATTTGGGAGTCTTACACCTTTCCAACGATATATAGTTTGTCAAGATTAGATTAGATTTGATTGTAATATAGTATAGTCAACGTAGGCGTCCCGGGGTGACATTTAACAGGTTAACTAATCATCATACAAATGTAGGTTTTTTAACCTACTAAACATTCAGTTCTGACTTGAGTCTGGTCTTTAATGCTCACTTTTCACCATTTATGTTTGTGCATTTTGCAGACACTTTTAGCAATTTTCTTTGCGTTCAATGCTTGCTTTTCATCAGCTCATGCATTCTCTCAGCACGGACCGATCTACTGTTTGCATTTTCCTGTTTTGAGTCTACAGATGTTAGAAGTTTCTTCAGATGTGTGGATGGTAAAGAGCTGTGAGCTCTCTCTGGGTTTGCTCCAGACTGTAATGTGTTCTGTAATGTTCTCTGAGTTTCGTGCCACTGACCAGACTGATTCAAAACATGAATAATCAGGGCACAGATGATCGACGCCCGGCTGGAAGCGACCGTAACAAAGTGGAGCTTTATCAGTCAGACTGATGACGAGGTGTGATACTGACAGAGCCGTCTCTGGAAACACAGCCATTTAGAAAGTGTTTTCCTCATGCGTTATTAGCCCAACACACGGATCACATGATGGTATTTGTGTTCGGCATTTCAGAAATTTCCATCCCAAACTATTTTCCTCTTTTCTCCTCCATTGCTCTCCCATAGGAAGAAAAATCAGAGAAGTAGTTGCTTTAACATCTCAGATGTTTGTTCTAGACAGAGTTTTAGAAGAGATCTCAAACATGTCTCAAACTGTGCTCCGGTTTACCAAAGACAAAACACATTAGAGATAAACCATTAATCAGAATAAAAACACAATCGTGATATGGTTTAGTGTGATTACCAAGTTAGCAAAGACTGCTGCTTATTAACCAGAAAAAATAAACACACACACACACATTTAAGGTTTGATGGTTTAACTTCTGTAAGATCAATATTAATGTTATACTTTTACAATTGTAATTCAAAAATACAAATATTTAAAAAACTATTTAAATTACTAATAATTTTAAAGTAGTACTTTTAAATAAAATTTTGTATTCATAATATTTTTGCAATAACTTTTTTGTATTTAGTAATTTGTTTATATTTTTATTTGGTCATATCATTATTATTGTTATTTTAAATTATTTAATTTTTTTAAATAGCGTCTCGTTTTGTTTTTATTTAGTCATTTTTATACTTTTATTTAGTAATAATAATAATAATTATTATTTTTATTATTATTACTTTTGATAATCACAAATATTTGGCCAAATTATCCATCAAACCTGAATTTGTTTTCTTTGTTTTTTACCTATACTCTCTGCACTGGATGCTAACTAGGGACTCATTTTTGTCCATGCTATTTTAAAGAGAAACTTCTGAGACGAAGTTGATACTTCAGATTAAACTCAACAGAGAATTATGGCGATCTGAAGTTCCTGAGCTTTGAGCGTTTCTCATCTCTCTGAGATATAACCAGCTCGTGGAAGTTTCTGGGCCGCTTGATTCTGATGACGAGGACAGACCTTCATTCCTCTGAGTCTCTGTCGTCTCCTGAGGGAGCATCCTAAACCTGTCTGGATCACACTCCACTCATCTGCATCAGGATGGTGGAAATACAGGCATTTCGAGCGTAATGCTGTCTAGGTTTGGAAGCAGTGATTGTTCTGAGGAGTCTGTCGTTGGAGCAGAAAGAGAACAGAGAGCGAGGGTAAAATCATGCGTTTGAGACGGGAGTTCAGCCGCCGATGCCAAACACAACAGCAGAGGAAGGTTCAGCGTAAACAAACCTTCCCTTTTTCCCTCGGACGCTCTTTTCTTTCTTTTTCTGCTTCATTCTTCATTTTTTTCATGCTCTGTTGAACCCAACAACAAAAGCACACACACACACACAACACTGCAATGAGTTTTACTGCCATATTGTGTGTTAAATGTCCTCGGTCTTGCAGTTAAAGACTACTATTGCAATCATGCATGAACACAACATGCCCAGAGTTGTACTTGTAGCACGATATGCATGTAAATTAATATGGTGCACTGTAAAAAAAAATCCCATTCTCGTTTCCCAGTACAAATACCTAAGCGTCCTTAAATCAACATACGTTTACTGGAGAAGCACAATGATAATGTGAACATACAGAGATTGAATTAGAGTTACTCAAACTCGAGCATGTTTGAGCTGTAGGTTTAGTCAAAGCTGCAGTTAGCTGTGATTATGACCTGTTTGTGTGTAAGTGTTGGTTATTTGGGTTAATTTTCTCGTTATCATGGCTACAGGTAATTGAGAAACCCTCAAGCACTCACACACACACACACACACACACATAAACGGCTTCTTTGTTGGGGAACACAGAGTAATGTCACAGAAAGCGTGAGTTTAAAGTCTCTTTTCCACGCCAGACGTCTGGAACAATGCACAGATTTATATTAATAGAGAATCAGAACATATGCTTGTTTTAACAGTCGTTGTGTTCATAACACACTGCTCGTGTCTAATTCAGAAAACAATATTTTATTCAATTATAGTCCAATAATTTATAGAGTTGTGCATTTCAATCAATACATCAGCAATAATAATAATTATTATAATTAAAAAATGCTTGTGTTTAAATGGGAGTTCAAATTAAAAATATTTTGCTGTCCCATTGTACAGGTACTGTGTGTATACAATTGTGCATTTCTTAGAAATATATATATATATATATATATATATATATATATATATATATATATATATATATATATATATATATATAATTACAAAAATGCATGTCTAATTCAGAATTCAGGTTTAAAATGTGATGAAACGATGGGTTTGCTGGAATCACCAGCAGTTCTGTCTTGGTAAGGCTGAGTTGAAGGTGATGGTCCATCATCCAGGAAGAAATGTCTGTTAGACAAGCTGAGATGCGAATAGCTACCGTCGGATCATCAGGATGGAATGAGAGGTAGAGTTGAGTGTCATCAGCATAGCAGTGGTATGAAAAGCCATGTTTCTGAATGACAGAACCTAATGATGCCATGTAGACAGAGAAGAGAAGTGGTCCAAGAACCGAGCCCTGAGGCATCCCAGTAGTTAGATGTTGAGACTTGGACACCTCACCTCTCCAAGATACTTTAAGGGACCTATCTGATAGGTAAGACTCAAACCATTGAAGTGTGGTTCCTGAGATGCCTTTCGCCAGTAGGGTTGATCACAAATGACAAATGGGATTTCATTGGAATCATGCCCATGTTTAATTATTTTTTTTTTCAATCTAAACTCTGAGGAACTGAAAGAAAGATGTCAAAGTCACATTACAGGTCAAATAACGGATGACAGCACTGCACTGAGGTCAGGTCACGACCTCAGGGTCACAAGCGCTTCCAGACCGTCACCTCTGACACGACAAATCACCGGCTTCTGACCTCCTGACCGACCCCACATCCAGAGAGAGAGAGACAGAGAGAGAGAGAGAGAGACAGAGAGAGAGAGGCGGGTTTCTATGGCTGACTCTATGAAAGAGATTCTCACTGATTGTTCTTCCTCTTTGACTTTCACTGAAGCAAACGTGAGAAAGACGGGAAGAGGCTCACATCTATGGCTTACTAATGATCTTCTGAAGAGTTCAGATGATGAGGACACAATGAGAACTAAACGTCTCGCTCTGAGCTCACTTTAGTTTGGGCTGCATTAGATCTGAGATCATTCTGTGTTTGGATCATTTGATGAGAAATGTTTGAGATTAGTGTCATTAATCTGTCGTCTGTATTTGGCTAAATATCGAGTCATTAATGGAGATGGTTTGTGTGTTGTTTTGTACACTGATGTTTTTGGTGATTCTGACCAAGACACATTTATTTATTTACATTTCAGACCCAGTGGTTATTGAAAGTACTTGACATAATCATTTCAAAGTATTTATAAGCAGTGTTATTGTAGGAGTTACAGTTTTTGTTAAAAGTTGATATAATAATGTGAATTAGATTTTTTTGTTTTGTTTTAATTTCAAATTTAGTTTAAGTAACTATAGTAATTCAGCTGTGTTTTGTCATTTTTTATTATTTTCTTTTTTTTTAACTAAATAAAAATGAGAAATATTGACTTTGCAATACTAACTGTTTATTTTATTGCATGGTTTTAATTATAATGAAAGAAAATAACACATAAAAAGATACATAGTCCCGCCCTATATTTTTTTTCATTGACAATCCATTACATTTATACGACACAATACAGAAGAAAAGATCTGAGGCTACTTCTGTTACATCACGACTTTAACTTTACGTGATTTATCATCGTTTTATGAAGAACAATGAGGCATCATTATGCATGACATGAAACCTATTTTACTTCAACAATGTGATGGATTTCTGAATGCAGCACAATGTTTAATGAGACAAAAGAAAGGGCTGGACTGGACTTTATCCATGAGGAATCAATTAGACGTGCGTTTGCTAAAACAGTGACTGAACAGCTATTAGACCATGAATTACAGTGAGTTCTGACCCCGCTGACGTCAGTGCTGGAGCACGCTGATCATCGCTTTATTACATCTGCATATTATTTAGCTTGAAATACTGATGAATCGTTCACATTCAACAGTGTGTCATTGAGGTGTGTGTGTGTGTGTGTTTGTGTGTCTGTGTGCGTGTACGTGTGTGTGTGTGTGTGTGTGTGTGTGTGAGTGTGTGTACGTGTGAGAGTTTTCACAGAAGCAGGTGAGTGTTTCCTGTTGACCAGCAGCTGAAGGTGAGAGGCAGTGAGTGTGTGGAGGTAATCAGATGAGGTAGGAATATAGTTATTAAATTATCAAGTGTTTTCTTTGCTAAACTGAAGGCCATGAAACATTCGTCTTAATGAAGATTAACGACTCCATTCAGATGAAAAACAGACGAGCCTCATTGTCTAAAGTTACTGAAAGAAGCTTCACTCTCTTTCGCTGCTCTCCGTCTCACTCGTCCCTCCTCTCTCTCTCTCTCTCCCTCTCTCTCTCTCTCTCTCTCTCTCTCTCTGTCTCTCTCTCTCCCTCTCTCTCTGTTTTCCGTGAATAGTCTCAGCGAGGGGGAAACTGTCTGTTTGGCAGAGCTTCGTTGAGAGTCGCTCATGTTAAACACATCAACATTTCTCTCTGTTCATTTTCCACATCTGAGACTGAACCCAGATCAGCTTCAGCACTGCTCATTGACACAGAACCAGAGACAGGGTGGAATTTCATGATTTGAGTCGAGTGTTAACCCCTCGAGTGCCTCAGATGCTCTTGAGAGCTGGTTTTACTGCTGTCATGTGACGTCTGACTGAGTGCAGTGCAGGATGGGAGTTGATGTTCTCCATCAGGGATTGATTGGATCTGCAGAAGTGTGTTTGTTGTATCGTGTGTCTCTGAGACGGTTCATCATTGAGAGTGGTCGACCGATATATTGCCCTGGCCGATATATCGGCCGATATTTGTCATTTTCCTAATATCGGCATCGCCAATAAGTTTTCCTGCTTGGACGATGTGTTCATGGCAGGACTTCTATTTTGACTTTTAGCACACAGTGCTCACACTCTCTCTCTTATTCGTCGTCCTCATTAACGGTTCTGTCTAATACGGATAGAAGTCTGTCTAATAATCAGATAGAACGGTTAAACAGGAATTAATGTATACAGAAAGTATTATAATGATTGCTTTTATATTAGGCCTATTAGTAATAGAAAGGTAAACATTATAATACTTTCTCGTTTGACGTCAGCATTAAGCAAATACACATTTATATAATTTAAACAAATCTTTGAATGACTGATGAACATTTAATTTCACAAACCTTGCAAACTTAGTCGAATCCAGCTGTGAGATCTTGTAAAGTGTGTATCCAGCATGATCACGTGTTCTCAGTGTGATGGTCAGCTTTACTGGATTCTCCATCAATCATGTTTTAGAGTCTCAAATCTGATCCTCAGGATCTTTTGAGGAGCGTTTGTTTCCAGAAGCTTTACTTTCACTGTTCCTCAGCGGAGGAATGATCTTCACAAGCCTCCAGAACATCTCACATCTTCTGAGGAGCCTTGATTTCTTCAGCTCTCGATCTCTGTGTTATATGTGCGGATCATTTACATCTCATCTCACGGAGACACATTACTGGAGATATAGAGCACAGACTCATATTTACATCAGTATCTACTCTAGTGTTAGAAAGATCTCACTGATTTACATCACAAGCATTTTTTAGAGTCATACTCTGACTCTATCAGACTATATGAGCCATAAAAGCCTGATGGAGTAAATATTATACAAAACATGCAAACTTTTATTTGACTGATATCAGACAAAATCACACACAAATGAAAACACACAAGTGTCGGTCTGTGAAACATAAGAACAAGCACAGGTTTTTTAAGGAGTAATGACCCTTTTAGATTCTCCGTTCTGAATTTGTGCTCGCGTCTGCCAAAGTCTGTCTTGTATTTTCGCTCTCGTTCCAGAGGCTTTGGTTTTCTCACGTGGTGAACGTGTTCTGCGACGCGTCCAACAGTGAAGTCATTTAATTTAGACGCAGCACCTCGCGTATGATGAGGTGTGAGATGCTGTGCATTTTATCACTGATTGGTGTTCCTCACATCAAACGTGTGACCCCTGACCTCACGCTGTGACATCATCAACAGTGACATCATCTCAGTGACCCCTGAACTGCTCTGCTTCACTCATTAACACAGCGAACGAACTCATGCTTGTGCAAATGAAAACATTTATTCATGAGTGGATGCTAAATCATTCACACTGCAGCTGATTGTGGTCCAAATCTGATTTATTTCACATGTGACACGTTTGTTTCATGGATGGCAGCAAAATCAAACTGAATATGATATGTTCAATTCTTACATGGACCATTTTCATGTGTAAACAAATATTGCTATATCTCAATATGAATTGGTTCTCAAATATTTTTTTACTCTTTATAGAAGAGAGCGTTTTAAATAATTCCTTACATTTATATAGTGCTTTTCTGGACACTCATAGTGCTTAAACAGCTATGGTGAAAATTAAAAAGAAAAATACTTCCAGAAAATAACCTAATGCAATGCAAAATATATCATAATAAATTCTTCTATAAAATCTGATATAGTCATTTATAAAACAAATAATTTATAAATAATAAGTATTATTAGAAACATAAAAAAAAAAAAAACCTGATGAAAAACTAATAATTATGAATACACATATTCACGCAATTTTTGCATGTATTTTTATAATATATAATTGCATAATTTATAAAGGTGTAATATTCATAAATAGTTTAAACAAGTTGATGAAAAGCTGATAATTATGAATTATGTAAATAATTAATAACAATTATGATTATTAATATTATTAATTAAAATATATGTAATGATTGCTATGATGAGCATGTGTTTTTTATTTCTTTTTAAGGATAAATTATTTTGTTTGCACTGTGAACATCGCCGGAAAGAATAATTACTGTCCAACTGAAGGATCGATGAAACTTCACAAACTTCACTCGTTTGCTGAAGTGAGGTGAACTTAGACTCACCTCTCTATCTGTAACTTCAGCCAAATACTACACACACACGTGAGACGCAGTGTTTAATAATAGAGTTAAACCCCTGAAACTCAATCTATGTGTGTGTGTGTTTCACCTGTGTGTATTCTCATTACACACACATGCTTTTCCCTCTCTTTGCTATTTTTGCGCGGCCTGTGCTTTGATTCGATTCTCTCAGGGGATTGTGGGAGTAATTATTCCCCGTCCCTCCTGATGATGCGCCGGGGTTATTTACACTTCAGAGCGAGCAAGCGTAAATATTCATGTGTGTTGACTTTAGCGCGAGCAGGATGCTGCGCGGACACATATTTCTTCTGCTGTTGCGTTATTCTTGGCGGCCGGACGGCGCGGATCACACTGGTGTGAAAACAATCAGCTTTTGACCTCTGAACGGAGGTCAGAGTCTCTGCGGCCAACGAGACGCTTTCTGTTACGTTCTGAAAATTTTATTTCTAAATGTACAGCATTTTAACGTTTACAAAAACTTCTTTATTGGTTATGTGAGCGTTAGAGGCCACATTAAGGGGAATGTTACATTTTGTTATTTTGCAAACATTATGGGAATGTTACTTTCAAAAGAGAAACTGAGAACATTGTTAAAGATCAGATCACGTTGAACAAATGTTCTATTAACGTAACTGGAAACACATTTGTTCTGAACGTCCTGGGCACATTCCCTGTTAGCTGGGTTAAAGAGCTGCAGATGATCTCACTAGAGTCACGGGAGCACACTAATGAGGAACACGCTGACTAATGAGGGCACTCAGTCTCGCAGTGGTTTGTCTGCAGGTCGGACGCTTCCTGACTTTAGCGCTGTGTTTGTTATATGATGTTTTTCAGCATCCACTAATCACGTCCAGTTGATTCATGCAGCGTTTCCATCTTCTGTTCTTAAAACAAAAGACTAGCGGGAACCCAGAGACTCCAGAACAATGATTCACGCTCCTGTGTGTGTGTGTGTGTGTGTGTGTGTCCTCATATTTCTCTTATTCTGCTCACAGCTCAGCTTGTTTGGTTTATAAAGCTCTAGAGCTCAGTTGAAACTCTAGATATGAGTCTAGATATGGGGAAATTTGATTATGAGTTGCATCACAGTTTGCATACTATCTATACTTGGGGGGGGGGGGGGGGTCCCAAAGGTTTGTAGATTGATGAAAAGCTAATAGTTAATTAATTCTGAATCATGCAAATGTAATATTTTGCAATGCAAATATGAATTTATGCATGCATTTTTTTATAATAATTATTATTAATAGTATTACTAGTAGTAGTGATTTATTGCACTTAAAGAATATTGCTGTAGTATTTACTTACTCAGAAACTGAACAAACGATAGCAAATAAAAGCACAAGTAGCATGTTGAATTAAGGATGTCATTTGAAGTAGAAAGACTGAAATAGCATTTTCTTGTATTATCTACTTATTGAACTTTTTTTTACAGTGTGCATATTGAAGTGCAAAAAAATTACAACTAACAAATAGAGTGCACGGCTACAAAAACATATCAACATTTATGCATTTGACAGACACTTTTATCCAAAGTGAACTGCATTGCATTGAACTGTTTATCAGGTCATGCATTTACTGGGAATTGAACCCATGACCTTGACTACTTAACTGTAAACTGAACTCTTAAATGTTAACTGAAGAATTTTTATTTATTTATTTTATTTTAGCTAGCTGAAGTACTAAAATAACAAAACAAAAAAAAACATAAATAAAACTAAATTAAAAAAATATATATTTAAAAAAATAAATGAAAAACATTTTACAAGTTGTAACTGTCAGTTTTGCACTTTTACTTTATTAAATAGATTTAATAAATTATGTATTAATTTATTTAAATATGAGCTGAAAAATGACATTCATGCATAAATTAATATACATATAAGAAATATATTAGAAATATAAGAAAAAAAATTATAAAAAAACAACAACGTTGGTGTCTTTTATCATGCTATTGGGAATTGCATTAACTTGTAATTCACAGGCTGTTTTATATTATCACTGGGTCTCTGTGTGTGTTAATCTCTCTCTCTCTCTCTCTCTCTCTCTCTCTCTCTCTCTCTCTCTCTCTCTCTCTCTCTCTGTCTCTCTCTCGGTCTCAGGTTGAAATCACTCTTCAGGACGTGAATGATAACCCACCGGTCTTTCCCACCGACGCACTGGACATCACCGTCCAGGAGAACATCAGCGACGGCTTCAGGATCCTGCAGCTCACGGCCACAGACGCAGACGAGGTACAGACCACAGCTGTCACTCATGATGATGACCACTCATGTGTGGGCGGAGTCTGTGTGGCCCCGCCCCCCAAACACTCCCCCATCACAGACGATGCACAATGTTTGAGGCGTTTCTGCAGTGCTAGACTGATTTTAATCATCAGGTAAGAGGAGGACAGATGTTCTGTGACAGCATTCAGACTCTAGAGCTCCTTTCCAGTGATTCTCGTCTGGCAAACATACAGATTCATCTCCAGATGAGGCGTGTTTTCCCTGAGAGAGTGAGCACTCGAGTTCAGCTCCCGTCGCTGCATTTCGTGAGCTATGATTGGCTACTGGTGTCAGGTGACATGGGGGGGGGGGCTCCACATCAACAGAGAGCAGATAATTAGCAGGATTCTTCTAGCTAAAACTATAACTATAACTAATTTCTGCTAGTTGCTTATCTAAAATGTAAGATATAAGAAAAACAATGAATTAAAAAAATGTGGACTGAAATAATTTTATAATAATTTTTGTAATAATTCTAAAAAGTATATTTAATCTAACTACCAATGCAAGACCTCTCATTTTTATTTAAGATGTAACTTGATCTACTAAAACTATAACAAATATGTAAATGTAAATAAAAATGTATATAGTATATTAAGTATACAGACATTATGATTTAGGTAACAACTGAAAAAAATACAACAGAATAACTGAAATACCAAAATATAAAATAAAAATAGATAATAATAGTATGAAATAACACTGTTAATTCGATTAATTATGCACATCATTGCAAATAATTGCTTTAAAATAAATGTTTTGCACTACAAACCATTGTGTTTATGTAAATTAAAATATGACAAATTTGTTTTTACAAATAATGTGGATCAGATAATAAACAAAGAGCCTGAATACAAAAGATAAATTATTTTAAAAATTAATTGTTATTCATCCAATTATGAATTCGTCAGTTAACAATTCACATTAATTATTAAATGTGAATAAACACATTATAAAGCAGTCCAGGAGAAGCAGCTGTGATCTGTGGTCTTTCTCTCCTGTTCTTCATGTCCAGTGTTTTCTAAATGAAAAGCTCAAACTGAATCTCATGTTGGCACGATGGGCAGGAATTATGGGATGTTTGGGCTCCACTAACAGCATGTGTGAGGGTTATTCCTGTCCTGGTCTCTGCCCACATCCAGCGCTCAAACTCAGACTGTCCTGTTCTGTCGTAGGCGTTATTCACTGCTCGTCAGGATCAGATCACTCTCTCTGTTCAGAGCAGCAGCGTTGTGCGTCCTCAGATCTGACTTCAGGAAACTCAACACCAGTCTGGAAATGAAATCCCTTCACTCTCGCTAATTGGTCCTGCTGCGATCTGTAGTTCACGTTTGTTCCAGTATGTCTGTCAGTTGTGAAGCTGCCTGATCAGGTGATCACATGGATCAGTGATGTCAGACGAGGACAGGTGATCACGTGCTGCTGGTTTGTGTGCAGGGGGCGAACGCTCTGGTGACGTACTCCATCATCAGCGGCGCAGACGACTGCTTCCGCATCGACCCGGAGTCCGGCGAGCTGACCAACACTCGGCGTCTGGACCGCGAGCGCAGATCTGAGTACTCACTGCTGGTGCGAGCAGACGACGGCCAGCAATCCTCCGACGTCCGGCTCAACATCACCGTCAGCGACGTCAACGATCACACGCCACACTTCTCACGCAGCGTCTACTCCTTCGACATCCCCGAGGACACCAGCGCAGGTACCACACCATCAGCATCAGCATCAGCATCGGTCAGATCTACTGGACCCGCTCTTATTAAACACTCAATCTGCTGCAGACTCACTTCAGAATAACACACCAGCATACGACTAGAAAGTTATCGCTCAAGGAATTAAAAACATTTTCTGACTTGATGTCTCATTTATAGCATTTTGAATTAGTTTTAATTTGTATATTTTCAGCTATAATTATGAATTATAATTTTATAGTTTTAAATAATTTTAATTTAAAATAATTTAATTTTTTAAAATTTTTAATTTTTTAATAATGTTTATTTTAAATCATTTTAATTGTTTAATAATTTTTATTTTTTTTATAATATTTATTTGTTTATAATTTTTATTTTAATAAATTTAATTGTTTAATAAAAATTTTTTATATAATTTTTATTTTTAAATAACTAATTTTAAATAATTTTAACTGTTTAATAATCTACATGTATTAATAATTTTTATTTTGAATCATAGTAATTTTTACATATTTTTTACAAAATTTTGTTGTGGTTCTGACATTATTATTTGTATTTTCTATATTAATTACTATTACATTTTACTATTATTTATTTCTAGTTAGTAACTTGAATGATTCAAATGTATTTTAGTAAGTTGCCAAGACAAATTTGTAATTTCTCAAATTATAATATTTTATTTCAGTTTTTTTTTTAATGAAATGTATCAACGTGATGTTATACACAACCACATATATTTTGCACATCACTTATTTTAGTATTATTTATTTACTATTATAGTTTTAGTGATGTGCTTTTATTACTTTAAATTAAATATTACTATTTAGTAATAATCATTTATTTTAATTCAGTTTTAGTTCATTAAATATTATTATTTGTATATTAAATATTCATTAGAATTTTTTTTTTTCAGTTTAGTTTTAGTAAAAGAAAGACCTGCTGTGATCATTCATAGATTTGTTGAAGCCATCAGTCATTTTTAAAGAATATTTTTTAACATTAGAATTAATGATGAAAAACTACATTACCCATGATTCAGCAGAGAACTCAAATTGCGCCAAAACTCCCACAAAGCACTGCGAACGATGCTTTCGAAATATTTAAATATTTGTACACATCCATAGTTTACAATAAAATCTGTCATATAATCAACATTTTTAAATCAACAGTTTTATATTTAGCCATTGGTTTTAATTCTATTCTGTCATTTGCAGTGCTTCATGGGATTGTAGTTCTTTCCCCGAATGAAAGCCATTACCTAAAGTGTCTTTTTGTCCAAATTCTCCTTGAAGCTGGTTGCTTTTTAAAAACCCTGCTTCTGGAAACAATTCCAGACAATGGCATTCTGGGAAATGAAGTGTATTTACCTGGTCCTATAATTAATTAATTTTATGAATAAATAGTAATTCTGTGTCATGTCAGGTTAATGTATGTGGAATGCTTGACTGTGATTGGTCAGTGAATATTGTTGGTTTTCCATCGAGGTTCGATCGTGGCGGCGATTCTGGCCAGTGACTCTGACTCGGGATCAAACGGAGAGATCACGTACTCTATAGAGGAGGATGATGAGGACGCCACCTTCCTCCTGAACCCCGTCACCGGTGTCTTCAACGTCAGCCGAGCGCTGGACTACGAGTCTCAGCAGTACTTCATCCTGACGGTCCAGGCCCGGGACGGAGGCGGTCTGTCCAGCTCTGTAAGGGTCTACTTCAATCTTCTGGACGTCAATGATAACCCTCCGCGCTTCAGCAGCTCTGTCTACAGCAGCTCGGTCCTGGAGAGCGTGAGTCCTGGAGCGAGCGTCCTGAGCCTGAGCGCCGCTGACGCCGACGACGGTGAGACGACCAGATCCCAGTCATTATCACTGTGTGAATGAAGAGATCCACCACAGCTGGACACATTTCACTGCATCAGACACATATGACACTACACGTGTGTTTATGGTCCTAAAAACACAATACAAGACTTAAATTGTCATTTAAAACCGCCGTGAGATTCTGAGTTACTTTTCCAGTCATTAAACACATTCGTTGCTACAAGTATTTTATTATTATTTTTTATTTTTTATATTATTATACATTCATGGTTACAAGTTTTGCATTTTGTATACTTTTATATTTTGATTTTAAATTAATTCATTTATATTTTACTTTTTTATTATTTTATTATTTGTTTATCTTCAACTTTCAAACCTCAGTTTCATTCACTGTTATAAGTGTTATTATTCTGTTATTATATTTTATTATGTATATATTTGGTTGTATTTTATATTTTTATTTTAAAACATATTTATTTTAATTTAACTTTTTATTATTTATTTTTTCAACTTTTTTTTTTCAACAATCAGTTACAAGTTTTATTATTTTATTATGTAAATATTTTTTACATAAACCCTGCTCTAAGGCATATAAAAATACATAAATTATTATAAAAAAAAATATTAGGTCATTAGGTCATTAGTTTAATTATCCAATTATCAATATATATATATAATTTTTAAATGTATTTTTATCTGTTCTGAATGAAATGCATACAAATAATTAACATTTTTCTCTATATTTTGAATTTCACATTTTGTCACTTTTTGAATGATATGAATGACTTTTTGAATTTAACTATTTATGCTGTTTTCTACAACAGTAAATTACATTTATTTAATAACATATTCTAATGTAATAACGTTGACCAATGCTAATATTGATGCCTTAGTTTTTAAAAACATCACCTTTGAAAAAAGGATTTAAATTTTCATTTAATATCAGCATATTTCAAACGTATTTTACACTCCTAGTCTGGTCTAGTAGAGACTGTGGTTAGTTTAGTACAGCCAGTGTTTGGGTGACTCTGACTAAATCATGTCTGGTTCATATCAAAATGAATAAAAGCAAAGAAGAGCAGATATTTTGCACAAAGAAGCTGAAGGCTGGAGTATGAGCCGCACATGTTTCTGTGAGATTTAGACTCTGATGTGGTTATTCTGACCTTTAGTTGTGCCTGTGGCTCTTCTGCAAGTGTGTCCATGCACACACACACCGTCTTCGATGTCTTTATGACCATATGAGACAACATTGTTAGGGCTTCGTGACCTCTAATATAATAATAACCGACTAAAAACACAATGCTCAGAGTTTCCCAAACTTTTTTGTCAACCGAAATTATTTACATGAATATTTTATATTTGTATTTATATTTAATATTTAGTTGAAAGTAATATTTTAATATACACTGAACAAAATTATAAATGCAACACTTTTGTTTTTGCCCCCATTTTTCATGAGCTAAACTCAAAGATCTAAGACTTTTTCTTTGTACACAAAAGTCTTATTTCTCTTAAATATTGTTCACAAAACTGTCTAAATCTATGTTAGTGAGCACTTCTTCTTTGTCGAGATAATCAATCCACCTCACAGGTGTGGCATATTTTTGGAGGCAAATATAAAACTAAATATAAAATGAACAATAACTATATAGAAAAAACAAAAACTACGAAAAGGACAAAAACAAATCTTATAAAAAATATTAATAAAAATTATAATGGTATTTTACAAATACAAAAATAGTTAAAAGTTTTTTATCTAATATATATATATATATATTTTTTTTTTTTCAGTTTATGTCTGTTAGTTTTAGTTTATAACTACCTTGACTGTCACATGTTAAATACTTTTTTTAAGCGTTTTTTTTTTTTTTTTGTTAGATCATGATTTAATCATAACCCATATTCACACAAAAATGGTCGTTTTTAATATATTCAGTTATGTGCAATAGTCATCTTCTGTATTTTGCCCCTTTTCAACATTTTGAACAGTGTTAGTTTTGTACCACAGCAGAGGTGTGACCCCTGATTAAATCTAATAATGTGTGTTGGTTTCAGGGCCGAATGCGGAGCTGCATTACACCATCGCTTCAGGAGACCCTCAGTCACAGTTCACCGTCACAAACACCGGCGTCTTACAAACCAGGAAAGCTCTGGACCGAGAGACGCAGTCGTTTTATAACCTCGTCATCACCGTGAACGACCTGGCTCCGTCTCCCATGAGCCGCTTCACCAGCACCGCACAGGTGTCCATCATCCTCCTGGACGTCAACGACTGCCCCCCCACATTCACATCGCAAACGACGGCGTATATTCAAGAGAACACGCCGGTGGATACGCTGGTGTTCAAAGCGCTAGCGAGCGACGCTGACAGCGGTCCCAACAGTTACGTGGAGTATTCCCTCAAAGGGCCGTTTGGGAATAAATTCAGCATCGGGAACATCGACGGCGGCGTGACTCTGGTGGGCGAACTGGACCGCGAGGAGATGGCCAATTACTCGCTGACCATCGTGGCCACAGATAAAGGCGAGCCGCCACTTTCCTCCAGCATGGAGGTCACGATGATCGTGCTGGACGTGAACGACAACACGCCTAGCTTCTCGCAGAACATCTACGACATCGAGATCGAGGAGAACACGCTCAGTGGCACCGACGTCCTGCAGGTGTTCGCCAGCGACGCCGATGAGGGAACCAACGGCCAGGTGCGCTTCTCCATTGCCGGAGGGAACCTGAACTCAGACTTCCGGATCGACTCGGTGACGGGAGTGATTTCTGTGGCGAGGCTGCTGGATCGTGAGACGCGCTCTGCGTATTCTCTGCTGGTGCAGGCGGCGGATCGCGGCAGCAGTCCTCGAGTGGATCGCGCCACCGTTAACATCGTGCTTTTGGATGTAAATGACTGCACACCTGTGTTCGAGCTCTCGCCGTACAGCGTCAGCGTACAAGAGAACTTAGGAAACCTGCCCAAGAACATCCTACAGGCAAGTGCTCCGCATTTACACCATCAAAGCGATCAGAAATACACCCACAGTCATGCATTCAGATTATGGGTTTTTCCAAAGTGGTTTATGAAAGAGAAACCAGTTTTTTTAAATTGGCATAAAAAGGCCCTGAAGTCATAAATTTGGGACATTTTCAGACATCAAAACATTTTTTGCCTGAACATAAAGAAATACAAGACTAAATTTCCAGCACAAATGCACAATCTTGATTGGAAATGTAACTGGAAAGGCTCGCGGCTGGAATGATAAATGCTGGGCGTGAATTGGGCTCTGGCTTCCAGCGAAGGGGGACAGAGTGTAAGTGCAGAAAGTAATACGCCATGGCTAAATGACATAATGAGGGTGGTCTCCAATGTCTGAGTCAAAACAAACCTCACCTGAGCGGGAAATGAGCTGGAGTCACGGCTCCATCAGGTGCGCCAGCGCGCAAGTCTCACGCAAACCAACACTGAACCCAGCCGAAGCACTTCACAGACCTAAAATACAGAACGAGAGCCAGCCAGTCCACATCAAATCAGAATTGTTAACTACCAGGCAACATTTTAGGTTATAAAACTGTGGTGGTGAGAATATTGTTTTGGCAAGTTTCTTACAACAATCTACTTACTTTATTTTCACCCCAAGTATAATATTACCCTAAGAACATTAAAATGGCCAGTTACTTGCTAATCATGCTAGCAACATTCATTCAACATTCAACAATTCCTAGAGTTTCCTCTGTGTCTCTCCACATCAGTCAAACTACCTATGCTTCAGCTGGAAGTAGCAAAGCAAAGGCATTTCAAAATAAGAGTTCTGCTGTATTTCAGACTAATTAAACGTGATTATTTTAAAATAATTATATTGTTTATAAATAATTCAACGTTAAATGTCAGAATTAGGCATAACATTTTTTTTCTGGATACTATTGGTATTTTGGATTGGCATTTAATTTAGTGTAAACTCTTTTGGTTTTGAATATTTTATTAGTTTTTTTAGTAGGTATTAATGGAGAGTGCCTAAAACCCCCTTAGCTGTTATAAATTCACTGTAAACCACGGCTTAACGGGGCTTATTGCTTTTATAAAACGGTTATTGCAGATACGTAGTAAATAACACAGAATAAAACAGAGCAAATAAAGCTTAATTGTATTAATATAAACATTATTCTTAAAGGCATCTGCCTTGAAACACAAAGCATTATTGTGTGTGGTGACGTAATTTCAGCTGAAACAGGAAAAGAGGGCGTGACATATCTAGCAGCCCCGCCCCTTTTTAAAAATAGCCAATATCGTTTGTTTATATCTTGATTTCATGGGGACTTTAAGCCAAACAAGCAACAGACAAATGTAAACAAAGGTGTATGTTCGTAGAGTTATTTACAACAGCTTCGAACGCAGCTCAGCCAATCAGAATCAAGGACCAGAACTATGTGTTTTCTAATGTGGTATTGACTTTATTTGTGCGGTTTGTGTTGTGTGGCAGGTGCTGGCCCGTGATGATGATCTGGGCTCTAACGGTCAGATCAGTTATTCCCTGAGCAGCGGGAACGAGGCGGGAGCGTTCAGCCTCACATCTAGCGGTCAGCTGAACCTGATCCGAACGCTGGACCGGGAAACTCAGGACAAATACACGCTCGTCATCACGGCACACGACGCAGGTAAGAAACTTCACTTCTGTTAATCCAGCACTACAGGCTTTCTAAGATCGTGCACAGTCAAAACACCTTAAACATCACTGTTACACCCAATGATCTCAGCTTCCTGAACTATTTCAAAAAGTGCTGTTTTGGCTCTGTTCTTCCTCAGGGTTTCTGTCTCGTTTTCCTGCATAAATATCTAAACATAATTAATTAATATTTTACAAATTAATATAACAAATTAATATTTGTTATACATTCTCATATATACAATGTTGAAAAAAAAATCTTAGAATAACATTCTCAAAACATGCTTATGATGTTATTTGTACTTAAACGTTTTTGTAACGTTTAAATAACATTATAATCATATCCAGAAACCTGTCGATTTTAACGTTCGCAGAATATGTAAAATAAAGTTTGAAATAACATTATTTCGGGTGAAAGTAAAGTTAGTCAAATGTTGCAAGACACATTTTTGTAGCATTTTAACGACAAGAAAACAGCAAAACAATGTTCCCACAACGTTTTTATAATTTATAACTAATCTTACCTGTTTCACACATTCTCCTTTTCAAGTACATGTTTTGATTTAAGAATAGATATTCACAGTAGATATTTGTACTAGAAAATATTTAGTTTTGCAGTGTTGTTGTCAGAATTCCAGTGCGGTTAATGTGTGAGAAAACATGCCTGGCTTTAATTTCACTCTTTATTTTGGGATGAATTTTCATTTTTATAAGAGTTAAAACATATTTGTAAGCATAGTTTGTGTGTTGCATGTGGTGTGCATGCTCTGTGGTTTGTGTGTAGAGTTTAGAGAAATGGAGCCATGGTTAAAAAAAAAAAAATGTGTGAGAAAACATGGCTTGGTTTTAATTCGGTCTTGATTTTAGGATGAAATATGACTCAGGTTTCACCCATATATTGTAAAGTAACTTTGTAGTAAATATGTCTGCAGTTAACCTTCAGTTGCTCTGGAGCTGATGTTAATCTGTGTGTTGTTTAGAAAGCCAAGTGTGTGTGTGTGTGTGTGTGCGTGTGCGTGTGTGTGCGTGTGTGTGTGTGTGTGTGTTCTGGTTAACTCCAGTTCTCTGGTTAACCCGTCTCGGCCGTCTGGTGCCTGTCGTCCATTCCTCTGAGGTCACGTGACCTGCTGTAATGACAGGGATTTGCTCTGGACATCGGAGAGAACTTTCGACAATAAATACTGTCCCATATCTGCCAAGAGCAGGAAACGGCTCTGGAGCGCCGAGAGCCAGTCAAACCATGACTGATGTTTTGGCCCGGACACAATCTGCAGACGTTTTTCACATTTTCTACCCCGGTTTTACTAGTAAATCTGCTGCAGTCGGCTTTAAACGCGATCAGATGTGTTCACTGTGACTCACAGTTGTGCTCTATTACACAATCAGGTACGAAAACTAACTCACTGCTGAAAAAAATGGTCTGAAATGTCCTCAAAACTCCCAGTTTTCTTCTCTAAAACCAGCCTGAGTAGATCAATGAACCAGTTTAGGGCAGTTCAGGATGGCTGGTTTGCAACGATTGCTGGAATCTGCAGCAGCATATACGTTTATCACAAATAAAGCGTGATTAATGCTGCAAATGTTTACTTGTGTTTGTCTGCTCTCTGCCAAAAAGCTCCAAAGTCTCCTCCAACACTCGCGAAGCAGAAACAAACTCCCTAAACGCCGCAGAAAGAGCTCATTGTGCGCTGATAGTGAAATATGGAGCCGGAGCCGTCTGAAACGCTTTCCTGGAGCAGCCCAATGATTTTCCCATTCCTGAGTTTCCAGCAGATTTGTGATTCAGATCAGAGGCGTTTCATTGACACGTTCAGCAGACGGCGCGGAGGAAGCCATTATTCCTCAGACGACTTTGTTCACTGTGTCAACTTTAATAATCAGCTTTAGTTCTGGTTATTAAAGCTCATCCTATGGAAGCTTGTTTCTGCCACAGGATAAAAAATCTACAGTAAAAAACCCAATTGCATGTTTTTATCTCACAATTCTGACTGTTTCTCAGAAGTGTGAGAAATACAGCCAGAACTGTAAAAAGAAAATGTCAGAATTGTAAGATAAGAAGATGCACTTAACCTTGTTTATTTAATTGTTTTATTATTATGTGACAGAAACAAAAGAAAAAGTCACAATTTCGGATTTCTCACAATTGCAAGTTTATATCTCATAAATCTGACTTTTTCCACAGGACCACGAAAAAACAAAACAAAACAAAAGAGATAAAGATTTTTATTTTTTAATTTAAATTGTATTTTTTTATTTTGAATCCTACAGTACACTTAATCATTTACATTTTTCCTGACGCGTTTTTTTTTTTCACGTACAGTATCACGAACAGTTTCATGTACAGTATCACGTACAATATCACGTACAGTATCACGAACAGTTTCACGTACAGTATCACTTACAGTATCACGTACAATATCACGTACAGTATCACGAACAGTTTCACGTACAGTATCACTTACAGTATAACGTACAGTATCACGTACAATATCACGTACAGTTTCACATACAGTATCACGTAGTTTCACGTACAATATCACGAACAGTTTCACGTACAATATCACATTCAGTATCACGTACGGTATCATGTACAGTATCACGTAGTTTCACATGCAATATCACATACAGTATCACGTACAGTATCACAAACAGTTTCACGTACAGTATCACGTATAGTATCACGTACAATATCAAATTCAGTATCACGTACAGTTTCACGTACAATATCACAAACAGTTTCACATACAATATCACATTCAGTATCACGTACAGTATCACATACAGTTTCACGTACAGTATCACGAACAGTTTCACATACAGTATCACGTAGTTTCACATACAATATCACATACAGTATCACATACAGTATCACGTACAGTATCGTGTACAGTATCACGTACAGTATCGTGTACAGTATCACGTACAGTATCAGGTACAGTATCACGTAAAGTTTCACATACAGTATCACATACAGATCTTTATCACGTACAGTTTCACGTACAGTTTCACGTACAGTATGATGTGAAAGCTACTGTCTCCAGCTTTACTTGTTCATGTCAGGAACTGAAGTATTAGACGTAATAAGTGATGTGCTCAGGCCTCATGTTAAAGTCTGGCAGCAGGATTTCTGTCAGTTTTAGGATGTCTCTGTATATTTGTTACTGTCACACTTTACCGAGCTCTTCTGAAATGAACGCCGCTCTCTACTTCCTAATTTTCCACTCCTATAGTCTCAACCCTTAACTTCTCGCTTTTCTTTTGTCCCTAGAAATCTCCACAATATCTTTCCATATGATCTGTGTCTCTGAAGGAAAGCTGGCAGCGCTGGGAGAGATCTTGGCAGGCCGGAGTCATTATTTGGAAATGTGTGTTTTTCTGTGGAGTGTGGCGGAGAGGCCAGCAGTAAAAAGGTGCTTTACGAGAGAAAGAGAGAGAGAGAGAGAGAGAGAATCGAGGGCTTATTCTGCGCGCTGAGGAAAGATGTTGGCAGAGTTTCTGAGGAAAACATGCACTGCTTGGCAAATAACTAAGAGAGAGAGAGAGAGAGAGAGAGACAGAGAGAGAGAGAGAGAGAGAGAGAGAGAGTGAGAGAGAGAGAGAGAGAGAGAGATCTTTAATATCTCAGTTATTTCTCCTCAGCAGCAGAGAAATGTAATCCAGTAATCTCACACGAGTCTCATCTAGAGTTTTACTGTAGATTTATAGACAGCTGCGACTAATCGATTAGTTATCATCGTTAATTATAACTATAAAAAACATTTTATTTCAGCTAGTTGCCAATGCATCATTTGATCATTAAATGTATTAAATTTAAAATGAATACAGGCTAAACTCTCACTCACACTAGGGCTGTCAATCGATCATGATTGTCACGAGTTAACTCACGATTAATCGCAATTTAATCTCACATTACTGTACTTAATTCAACGTTACTGTACTTTTCAAGTTTTTAATACTCTGATTAACATACGCATTGACAAATATGGATGCTTTATGCAGATGTATGTTTATTGTTAATTTGAAACCATACTCAACATAGAGCAGGTAGTCTAGACATGTTTTAAAGGTCATAGATATTTGTCGAAGAACTTTTTCATGAAAACATGAAAACAGATCATAGATCCAGGTTCCCTTTACTTCTCTTTATTTTCAGACAACAGAAGGATTATGAAATAGTGACTGAAACGTGACTTCATTAAGACTTCATAACCAGCTCTCCCTTCCAAGAAGTTAATATGCACAAAACTGATAATCGCGCGTCGTCTGATGAAATCAAATACACATACGATAAAGACAATATCTCTGCTGTGATTTCAGATAAACTTGCATGTAAAAGCACCATAATATGTGTTTTTATCTTGTTGCTCGTTTCATCCATTCGCTGAACAATGCAGATGCACAGAGTGAGAAAGCATGCAAGACCTCGGTCAAACACAAAATGTGCGTCGCGTTAAACGCACGTAAAATAAAATGAGTGCCGTTAAAATGAATTTGATGTTTTAAAAGCGTGATATCAACTTGTTGATTTTGAGAGCCCTGAAACATAACCAAGACATCGGCTAAAGACGAAACGACAAATAAACTCATTAGACAATAAATTAAATTAAGTTAAATTTAGACGGTTTGACGGACAGATGGACGGTTTGGGTCTGAGTTCTAGAAGTGTTTAAAGCCGGATTCAGTTCCAGGAGGAGACCGAAAAGCTTTAAACGAACCTCCAGTCATTAACATTCTTTATCTGCTGAACGCTGAGAAGTTACAGGGCAAACAGAGCAGCTATAGGCCCCTGAGAGTGTGTGTGTGTGTGTGTGTGTGTGTGTGTGTGTGTGTGTGTGATCCTTCTATAGGCTCATTCTAAGGGATTTGTGGCTCTTTAATAAATGTGACCAAACAGTGTGTGTGTGTGAATGTTGAACACTCTTTTATACGCGAGTGTTTCCCAAAGCTTCTCTTCCTCCTGCTCTCGTTCTCACGTTTCGTCTCTCGCAGCACATTAAAGCGCTCCAGATCTTTCATTTAAACGTGAAGAGCCACGAATGTGTCAGATTCGCTCGCCTTATAAAAGCTCTTTCACTTCAGCCTTTCTTTATCGTTCCAGCACATGAAGTACGGCAGCCTTGAGACGTTTTCTGACACTTTTAAAACAAGCACAATGTTGCAGAAATAATGTCATCTTTTACGGTATTTTACAGTGTTTGTAGCGTTTACATACTTCAGTTGTCTTGCTGTCTTCTTGTTTTAAATTTGGGGTAGACGTGTTCCTGAGCGTTTTCACTCTCTAAACCAGATGTCAGCACAGTTTTCAGTGCGTTTATTATTAATCTGATGTGAATGTACACGTGTGGAAGCACACCTCGTCTGATCAAGTGGAAACCGCTCAAATCTAACTGGGTCCATTTTTCATTCGGGACTCTTCGTTTGGAAAGATGCAGATGTTTATTAATTAAGTGTTGAGATTAACTGATTTAATGCAGTTTACAGATGTCTGAAAGCAGCTAGTCAGGGAATTATTATAATCAATTATAGAGAATTATTCTGGTAAACAAGCAAGTATTTAATATTTACATATTTTCATCTAACGTAGATATAAATATGTAGAAAGAATTAAATTTTCTAGATTTTTTTATAGATTTGATTTTATTATATGTACATAATTTAATCAAATGTTTTTATTAGTTTTATTGAATTGTATTTATATTTGACATTTTATGTGTATATAATTTGTATAATATAGTATTACACAAACACACACACACAATGTATTTATAATTGTTTAAAAAGATTCTTGGTATGATCAGCTTGAACTGTATGGTGAAGTGCTACAGAAATAAATGTGATTGGTTGATTGATTGATTGATTGATTGATTGACTGATAATAAACTCTGTGATCGTTTGAGTCATCTGTTGGGCGAGAGAAGGAAGTGTTTGTCAGCTTCGAGTCTTTGTCGTTCCCGAGTCTCTCCAAACACACAGTTAATAAAGCAGTAACAGGGCAACAGATCCGCTCTCGCTCAAACATCTCTTTCCCAGAGTGCACTGCAGCTTTATTGACTCTGGCTCTCGTTCTGTCCGTCTCAGAGTTTAGTTTGGAGTAAATGAACTGCTCTGTAAATTCACCCTGCATTCATCCTCACACATTCTACTAGATACGTGAAAGTCTAGTTTAAGTTTTAAAACGTTTTCTCGTAGCGTTTTATTTATCTGAAGTCTATGCTGTGTCATCATCACAGTCGTAGTAACATTTTTTTATATTAAATAAAATAAAAATAAAATAAAATTGTACTAAAATATAACATAACTTAAACTTATTTATTTCAACCAGTTTACAAAGCAACATTTCTTATTTTCATAATTAAAATCTAATGTGCTATTATATGTATATTAAACCTTAAAATTATATATATATATATTTTTTTTTAAATATACATTTACATCAAGGTTACTATAGTTCAGTAAAACAAAACAAAAATTCAATTAAATAAAATTTTAATTGTTACATTTTTTTATAGTCTATACCCCCCCCCCAAAAAAAAGACAAAACACACAGCAAAATTACTAAAATTTTAACTGAAATGAAATTTTATTTAAATTTCATATATTGAAAATTGAAAACTAATTCAAAATATTTATATTAGTGTGTTAGAATATCCCTATATGCGCACACACACACACACACACACACACACGCAGCAGGTCAGTAGTAATGTGTCTAATAAGCAGCTTATGCAGCTCCATATGTTTGTGAGAGACAGAGTGTGTGAGCTTACAGCCGTATTAAGATGCAGCACACATCTGAATGTTTTGAATGTCGAGAAGCAGGACAGATGGAGCAGGTTTACTGTGGTCAGACGCTCGTGTCCAGATCAAGCTCTGAAGAGAGACTCCTGATCTCTGAGAGTCAGTCAGTGCATGATCAGAGCCGCATCAACACTGTGAGAGACTCACTGACAACTCAAGTTCAACTCATTCAGCCAAATCAAACCATTCATGTTCAGTTCAAGTTATGATTTAGTTTTAGTGAACAATACTAACCCTGGCTTGAGTGTGTTCTTAAAGAGAAACGTTGTGTGTTTGTTTTTGGATTATGGGAGGAAACGAACCTTCGTGAAGAACACGTGGAGAGATTCTGCGTCCAATGAGGAGTTTACATCATTGATAGCTTCATGAATACTGCTTTGTGTTTCTCTCACGCACACACACGCACACACACAGACACACACACACTGTCCTTCAGTTCATACTCTAATCTGAAGTCAGACGAGGACAGTGTTGAGGTGAAACTGACCTGATACGTGTGTGTGTGTGTGTGTGTGAGTGTGTGTGTGTGAGAGAGAGAGAGAGTCTAATTTGAGTGTCATTTTTTCACCTCAAAATTGAAAGAAAAATAACTATTGTGCATACAGAAAATGAATCCAGTTTTTATACTAAAACTTTTAGATTGCAGAATTTCTCATTGCTAATTCAAGAAAAACTAAGAATTTGAGAGTAATTGTGAGAAATTGTCATAAGAATAATGTCAGTTTTTAAAAAATCACATTCTACATTTTACAAAAGTAATTTGTTTTTAAGTTTTACAAGAAAAATATGTTTTTCAGCTTCACAATTTCTCCTTTAATTCAGTGTTATGTGCCATTTCTTTGTAACTGTTTTTTTAAACTGTTTACTAGCAAATTCTGTGCATTTCTAACTTTTTTTCAGTTTATAAATATCCTTCAGTTTTTCTGAAATCCAGAATATGTCATGATCTGTTCTGATGTTGTCATGAACCCTGAGCTGCACACGTTCTGCTCAAGAGATTCGCTCGTTTCAGTCTCTTTCGTGTGTTTGATTGGATTCATCAGTGTTCCTGTAACTGCAGTAAATATGATACAAACACATCTGCTGATGACTCACATCTGAGCTGAGGTTGTGAGGGATCATGGGAGCTTTTCGGTGAAAACACAAACACACACACACACACACACACACACACACACTCTTCAGTCTAACATGCAGAGGTTTCTGAGGTGAACTGAAGTCGTGTTAGCTGTAGTTCAGTTACAAGGTCCTGCTCGTAAACAGGTAATGATGTCACTTCCTGTAGTCAGAGAGGAAGTGCCTCGATCTGGTCCAGCAGGATCCTGGAGAACAGGAACAATGCATCTCTGATTTCACACACAAACACTCAGAAACACACGTTCATTTAATGTAGTTTAAACGTTACACAGATCACACATTTAGGTTCTAAAAACATTGTGGGAACATGTCAAAACATTCAATATTAATATTCAAATAATGATCGCAAAACAATCAAATGACACAGTAAAAAATGTTTAGAACTTTCTGAGCACATTCAGAAGTAACATTTTCATAACTTAATGAAAACATTATAGATTGTGTTTTTGTGCGCGAGTTTTGATCAAATTAAATCTGTTTATGTCCGGAGAGAGTTTTTGTCTTAAACAGTTTGAAAACTCGTTTTGTTTTCATAAAGTGATGCATTTCTTAGTAAAACATGATTTTTCAATGAACTTGCTGTAAGAAAAGGATTAGCCAGTACATTTTCCGTTCATTTTTACAGATGAGTCTAGTCAATGCATAATTCAAAAGACAGGTAAAAACTTGTGTATAACCAATATGGAAAATTAAATTCCTTCATAATAACAGGGTAGATTGTGCCTGGATTTCAGAAAGACTTTCCTAAGAGTGTCGTCGATGTTGACAATGTGTGGTTTTGCAGTATTTATGTGTGACAGAAGAGTAAATGGTTTGAAATAGTTTGTCATGCAGCTGGACGTAATAAATCTGAGACAGACAGATGAAGAGAGATTTAGTTGTGCAGGAACACAGATCTGAACTGATCACATTAACCGGATCAGACGTCTGATTAGTGTTGAGTTATAGAGTCCTGTCACGTTCACACACACCTGCGTCTTAGTGTGTGTGTGTGTGTGTGTGTGTGAGTCAGCGGCTGCGTCACTCTGCTGATTCTTAAACACATATATGAGTAATCAATCCAGTTTGGCTGCTGCTGTTTTTCCATCGTCTTGCGCATCGACTGTGTGTCAAGTTGAAAACTTAAGTTATTAAAATGTAAATGTAACTAATTTTGTAATGTTTGTAAAGGTTTCTTGCACCCAAAATAGCTGTAATTGAGTAGCACATCATCATACATTAAAGCAGCTCAAGTTTGAATGAATGCTGAATAGGCTTTTATATGCAAATGAGGACAATTATGTTAATGAGCTCATGGTTATTAATTTTTGGTTTACATTTTACAATAACATTCTATTTTTTAAAAACTAGTTAACTTTAAGTATTATTAAATAGCATTATGAAATGTCAACATTTACTAATGCATTTTTAAAACTAAAAGTTATATCCGTTAAAACTGATTAATGGACCTGTATTACATTAACTAACAATAAAAACAAATCTAAAATACTTCTTAAGACAATGTTAATTTTATCATTTAGTAATATTAATGCTTTTTTCTAATGCATTGAATAATACATTTATTCAGAATTGTCTACTTTTTATTAGGATTTGGTTACAGTACTTATAACAGTACTTAAAATATACACAATATAACATTAGAAATCTGTGCAATGTCTCCATTTAGATAAAGTGTGTGCATAACAGTAAACAGAATAGTTTAGGTCTTAAACTGTGTATCAGACACAGGTCACAGTGTTTAGCTCTGAATGAGACACGTTTCCTTGTGCTCATCAGATAAATGCTAATCTGACACCATGCTAATCTCTTTTTCTTTGCAGTGAGGATGAGGCGATTAAAGCGTGTGCTAGCATCTTATTAGCATGTGTTATTAGTTACACTAATCTGCTGGAGGCCTGCAGGAACAACACGCTCTGAAAAACGCCTCGGATCGCTTGCAGGCGAGGGGGAAATCTGCAGCCATTTTTCTTCTCTCTGCCTTTTGTTTTTACGAGCAGGATTTTCTGCTGCGGTGTAGAAGCGTACGATGTTATCAGAGGCTGAATTTATGCACGGAGAAAATTCATTTGAATCACATTCATTCGCTGCGAGAGGGGGCAGATGTTTGAATCACTTTAGCTCTCTGTGTTTCTTGTCATCTGCTATTGATTTAGCACGCTCCCCTCAGACCCATCAGGCCGCTTCTCATCACTGCGGCTTGATTTTCGCTGAAAATAGCATTCTTTCTGCCGTGTGCCTCACTGTTTTAAACAGCAGGATTACATCTGTAAACCGTGCTGCCCCCTGCAACGATCCCGATATATATTTAAACATTCCTGAGTGTTAGAGGCACGCGGTGAGTCAGAGATTAGCGCTGGACAGGAGCGCAGACAGATGGCACCGACTCCAGCTCAGGATTTCAGCAGAGATACTTTGGATTGAGAAGTTAATCTGTGCTGCTAGAATATCAAACCATCTGTGTTTAATGAGTTAAGAGCGTCCGAACTCAACTTGTCACACCTGCCAAAGGCCAGAGATTCTTATCAGTCAACAAACTGTGTTTTAATTCATATATTTAGATCTTTTCTAAAGACTTATTTTTAGGTTAGCCTTTATTTTCATTCATGCACGTTCCTCTGTTATTTTTACTATTAAGTTGAATTAATATTTTGAATTTGTTTTTATTTTGATACATTCAGTTTCAAATTTTATGGTTTACATTTCAGTCTATATTTTGGTTAAAGTTTTTTTCTGGTTATTTTTATATATATATTTTTTTTTTTTTTTTTGAGTATCTTAGTCACTTTTTAGAATGAGAAATGTTATCATGGCAACTAGCTGTAATAAAGTTATTTTGTTATTTTAAAGTAACAAAATAGTTTTTAATCATTTAAATTTTAGTTAATTAACCCATAATCAGCACAGGTCATCTTGTTACTTTCATATTTAAGACGACTAAATAAAGCTGCATCTAAAGCAAAAAATCAATAATGAATTTGTTCCTAAAAAATATTATTATTATTATTTTATTTGTATTTTTTTGTGGCTTAATATGAGGTATATTCCTTATGAATGGGTGTAAATGAGGTAAATTAGGTTTTTTCTTTTTGGGGAGATGTTTGTGTGTCATTGATTTAAATCTCTCATTTGTTTACATCAGTGAGTATCATTCTTACTCCATATATGTTAGCTACCAGCCAACTGGTGCATAATGTTTTATTATTTACTTTCCAAAGCCAATTTTTCACTGTCGGCACTTAGCGATTGTTAATTCTGGACCCTGGAATTAAATCATGTACTGCTTCACACTCATATATAGATGAACTTATTTTTCTCCTGTGTTGGTAGGAACGCCATCTTTGAGCAGTTCTGGTACTGTGATGGTGCTGGTTGGTGATGAGAATGATAATATCCCATCATTCAGCTCAATGTCTTTCCACACAACCATTCCTGAAGATGCATCCACTGGAACGGATGTCCTATTGCTCAACAGCTCCGATTCAGACGTGGGACTCAATGGAGTGATCAGGTACAACACAAAAACTATAATCTATGTTTTTTAATGTGTTTTGCAATTTTGTCTTCAAACGATCAGTGACACACGCACACACACAAACACATAGCACTACCTGTTCATCATGTTTCTCGAAAGTGCCCCTGCATGAGCTCTATGGGGGCAACATGCTCCACTTTCTCAAAAACATGCTAATGAGGATGATAATGAAGTATGACAGACAGATCAGAGCCCTGTGGGGGGCAGCGGGAAAGTGAAGGGCTTCAGTTCTTAATTCACAGAACCAGCTTCATGCATCAATACGACATCATAGTTCTCACCGATCACGAACTGGCGTGAGGTGGATGATGCGTGACTGTGGATGTTGGTGATGTTGTCATCTCGCAAGGGTTTGTTTTTCACACTTTGTTCTGTAATTTGTGGAATTCCCGTCTCACCGACACATGCACACAGTGAAGTTGTCATGTGTTCATGTTACTGTCAGAACGAGTTTGTGTCACAGGCCCTGAAAGTGAACCTTGTTGAAATTCAAAGCAGCATGGGAACGGCTCGAATGGGGTGTTTTTGATCAGGACTGGTTCATGATGCACAGCTGAGAAAACATGCTGCGGGAAATCTGAAAGTAAAGATGAATACAGAATTAATATTACTGCTGCCCATTTGATAAGATATTGGGCGAACAAAGTTCTGAATTCTTGCTTATGAGGAATTTGTGTTGGGGCAGGTGCTGACACTTTACCGCACCAAAACATACAGCTTTCCTGTAGCTCAAATGGTTGAACCTGAAGCAGTAGCAATGCTAAGGTCATAGGTTTGATTCCCAGGGACAGTGAGCACTGATGTGTGTGGGTGGTTGACAAATAGCATTGTTTGGTCTCCATGCATGAATTGAATCTGTTGTGTTTGTGGTTTACAGTTACAGTCTCAGTGGTGGGGATGGTCAGTTCTCCATCAACCCATCCACAGGCCTGATCATCACCAGCTCCTTGCTGGATCGAGAGGCAAGGGCAAGTTATGAGCTGCTGGTGGTGGCCATGGACGGTGGACAGCCCACTCCACTCTCCAGCTCTGCCACAGTGTCTGTGGTTGTGGCCGACGTCAACGATAACCCTCCAAGGTTTCACCATCATCCATATGTTACGCACATACCTGCTTCTACTTCCACAGGTGCGTCTTCTGTGGCAGGGGTTAATGGTTTCATTGGGTTGTTGTCTGTCTGATCAACATCTAATCAATTCTGTTCTGTTTTTTTTTAAGGCTCACTGGTCTTTGCCGTCACAGTAACAGATGAAGATTCTGGCTCAAATGCCCAACTTCACTATTCGCTCACTGGACGTAATTCAGAAAAGTTCAAGATAGACCCAATCAGAGGCGCCATCACTGCTAATGAAAAACTCACTGGGAGTTCAGAGCTCACCTTCACGGTCCACGTAAAAGATGGAGGCACCAACCCCAAAACAGACAGCACAACTGTTACAGTTCGCTTTGTTACTGGAGGAGACTTTCCCCATATTAGAATCAAGGAGAAAGCCTTCACCTTCCCAGAGAACCAACCCACAAACACTGTTGTGACTAAGGTGACTGGATCTTCACCCAGGGCAGGTTCTTTGTCGTACTACATTGCAAGTGGAAACCTGGATAATGCATTCCACATAGATCAACTTTCAGGAGAGCTGTCTATCAAAAAGTCTCTGGACTATGAGAATATTGAGAAGTATGTCTTGTGGATAGAAGCCAGAGACCAAGGCTTTCCTCCTTATTCAGCCTATGAGAAAGTAGAGATTGCAGTTCTGGATGTTAATGACAACCATCCTACTTTTGAGCAAGATCCATTCCGCGCTGAGATTTTAGAAAACCTCCCACCTCAACGTGTGCTGATAGTATCTGCATTCGACCAGGACAGTGGACCAAATGGGCAACTGGAATATGCCATCATTGAAGGCAACAAAGAAAACAGCTTCAGCATCAACCGAGCAACTGGTGAAATCCGCACAACACGACCACTGGATCGAGAGAAGTTCGCTCAGTATTCTTTGAGAGTGAAGGCAACGGATAAAGGCAGTGCTCCTAAAAGCACGGCAGTCAAAGTCTTGATCAGTGTGCTGGATGTTAATGATAATGCTCCCAGATTCTCCAAAATCTTCAGTGCCACTGTACCTGAAAATGCACCAGTGGGCTTCACTGTTACCCGAGTAACCACCACCGATGAAGATGCAGGAGCTAACGCTATAAGCCGATACTCCATCAGCGATGCAAGTCTTCCCTTCATTATCCACCCCAGCACAGGAGACATCACCATCAGTAGACCTCTAAACAGAGAGGACACAAACCACTACATTGCCAAAGTCTCAGCACACGATTCAGGATGGACTGTTAGCACAGATGTCACAATTTTTGTTACAGATGTGAATGATAATGCTCCAAAATTTAGCAAGCCGTCATATTATCTAGACTATCCTGAGCTGACAGAGGTCGGATCCATTGTGACTCAAGTCTCTGCCACAGATCCTGACGAGGGTTTCAATGGAAAAATATTTTACTTTATCAGATCTCAAACAGAGTACTTCCGAATCAACTCCAGTTCTGGTGAGATTTTCATTAAACAGCAGCTCAGGTATCAAAACTCCAGTGGCCACAGTAACATCAATGTAAACCGTCATAGTTTCATCGTCACCGCTTCAGACCGAGGCATCAAGCCACTCATGAGCGAAACCACAGTTATCATAAATGTAGTTGACAGCAATGATAACCCACCCAAATTTGAATCTTCCTTTTACTTTACCCCTGTCACTAAAAGTGTAAAAGTTGGCACCAAACTCCTCAAAGTCACAGCCCATGATCACATGGACTTTGGCCTGAACTCTGAAATAGAGTATGCGGTATCTGGAGGCAACAGTTCCAGCAAGTTCCGCTTGGATAAAGAAACTGGATTGGTCACAGTAGCATCCTCGCTTACCACAGACTCAGATAAAGTTTACCTGCTTGAAATAACAGCAAGTGACAAAGGGAACCCTCCTCTGTCCGCTAAGACAAAAGTCAAAGTAGCTGTTACAGAAGAGAACCATCATACTCCAGAGTTTTCACAGAACCAAGTAACAGTCACTGTGTCTGAAGGTCTGACTGTCGGCACAGCCATCCGCACACTTTCAGCACGAGATAAGGACAAGGACAAACAAATGAATGGGCTTGTTACGTATAAAATCTCCTCAGGTAATGACGATGACTTGTTTTCAATTCACAGTCAAACAGGCGTTTTATCCCTGGCAAAGCCACTGGATTACGAAACAAAACAGAAGCATGAACTCAGAGTTTCTGCAACAGATGGTGGGTGGATTGCCAAAACAAGCTATGTAACAGTTAATGTCCTAGTTACTGATATAAATGATAACCCTCCTGTGTTCGACCCCGTGGAGTACTTTCCAGTCGTGCAGGAAAATGTCCCCAGTGGCACCACTGTGGTAAAAATGAATGCAACTGATAAAGACTCTGGGCCAAATGCTCTAATGGCATATGTCATTCAGTCATCAGACAGTGACTTGTTCATAATTGATCCCAACACAGGAATCATCACCACGCAAGGATTTCTAGACTATGAAGCTAAACAGGTGTATCACCTTACCATCAAAGCCTTCAATGTTCCAGATGAAGAACGATGCAGCTTTGCATATGTTAACATTCAGCTGAAAGGTGCTAATGAATACGTCCCTCGTTTTGTGTCAAAGCAGTACTACTTTGAGATCTCAGAGGCAGCAGCTAAAGGCACAGTCATTGGAGAGGTGTTTGCGAGCGACAGAGACTTGGGAGAAGATGGCATAGTGTATTACTTGATTTTTGGCAGAAGCAGAAAAAGGGGTTTTAGCATTAATAAAAAGACAGGCCAGATCTATGTCTCAGGACCACTTGATCGTGAAAAAGAAGAAAAGATTTCTCTCAAAGTCTTAGCTAAGAATGAGGGAAGCATAAGAGGGGCAGATATTGATGAGGTGCTTGTAAACATCACAATTCTGGATGCCAACGATCCCCCTGTATTCACCCAGGAACTCTATGATGTTCAGGTGAATGAAGGACTATCCCCTGGAGGCCTGGTTACATTCGTCAGTGCTGAGGATTCTGATTCTGTCCCTAGCTGGAGCAGATTCACCTATGCCATCGCTGCCAACTATGAAAAAAGTACCTTCACCATCAACCCTCAGACAGGACAGGTGTCTGTGGCTTCAGAACTGGACCGGGAAACTATCCCTGTGTACAACCTCACCATCCTGGCAGTAGACTCGGGTTCTCCAGCTGCCACCGGCAGTGCCATTTTAATTGTGACCCTTGAGGATATTAACGATAATGGACCAACTTTGGAGACTACAAGTGGGGAAGTGATGGAAAATCAGAGGGCAGGAACACCCGTGATCACACTCAGCTCAAGTGATCCAGATCTTGCACCAAATCAAGGACCATTCTCCTATAGCCTCGTTAGCACTGGAGCAGCATCCAGTTACTTCACTCTCAGTCCAACTGGAGAGCTGACCACCAGCCGGGAGATAGACCGAGAGCAGACAAGTGATTTCTACCTCTCTGTCATAATCAAAGACTCTGGTATTCCTCAGATGTCCTCAACAGGAACTGTCCACATCAAAGTCAATGATCAGAATGATAATCCCTCAGAGTCTCGCTCCGTAGAGATCTACGTGCATTATTTTGGAAATATGTTCCCTGGAGGATCACTGGGGATGGTAAAGCCACAGGATCCAGATACACAAGACACATTCCACTGTTCTCTGACTCCATCAGCAGCTGTCCTCTTTAGCATTCCCACAGGAACCTGTGACCTCCGCTCAAACAGTCGCTCCACAGATGGCACCTTTGATTTATCAGTGCGTAGCAACGATGGTGTCCATGATGCTGTCAACAGCCATGTCCGTGTTTTCTTTATTGGATTCAGTAATGCCACAGTAGACAACAGCATCCTTATACGTGTTATCTCCCAAAGTGCCAGTGACTTCCTTACTAATTACTACCTCAGTTTCCTGCGCATCGCCAATTCACAGCTAGCTGGTTTGGGCACTGGAGTCCAAATCTATGGGGTGTTTGACCTAAACAACAGCACTTTCCTAATGGCAGCTGTTAAGCGTGGTCATGGCCAGTACGTCAATCCAAGTGGAGTCGCCACTTTCTTCCAGAGCATAAAGGAGATTCTTCACAGACAAAGTGGAGTTAAGATTGACTCTGTGGACTATGATCCCTGCTCCCACAATCCATGTCAAAATGGGGGGAGCTGCAAGAGGCGGCTGGGTGTTGGCCAAGACATGAAGATGGAGGAGAGTGTCCCGGTCATCCTTGTGTCAAATCGCCCCCTACAGCCATACGCTTGTAACTGCAGGCCAGGTTATGCCGGTGCCCTCTGCGAGACTGACATCGATGAGTGCCAGCCAACACCTTGCCACAATGGAGGAACTTGTCAAAACCTGGTCGGTGGATTCTCTTGCTCCTGTCCAGAAGGTTTCACTGGGATGGCTTGTGAAAGGGACATCAACGAGTGCCTTTCAAACCCCTGCCAAAATGGGGCACTATGCCAGAATTACCCCGGGGGCTTTAACTGCATGTGCAAATCTGGATTTGCAGGTACAGTCTGTCATCTATTTTATTTTACCAGTAACACAACCACAGATGTTTAGCAAGGCACATACACGCAGCTTGCACACAAGTTTGTTATCCTTTTAGGCCAAGAAAAATATTTGCTTCTAAGTAATTGGAGGGGTGTTGTAACCCAAGCATACAGTGGCCATTGCCAAAAGCAGTTTGCTGTTAGGGTCACAGACTGGGAGGTATCAGCTGTGATGCAGATCAAATTGTCATGTTTACTGTAATGAAAGTAGATGATGAGATTTTCAACCTAATAAGGACACGGCCATAAACCACCTTCAGATTTCACCTGTGCTGTGCAGTTAAACTGCTTATACTTTGTTTGTACAAAGCGGTCTCTGAGTTTAAGGACCATGTGGCTTTTTTTGAGTCCATTTTAAGACAGGTTAAGTCATAGATTTTTTTTAATATATATACATTTTTGAATGCAGAGATCATTTGTAAAGCTAGCTAGCTCAAGCCATTTCAGAGTTTTTAAATCTGTAAAGATGACATAGTTAAAGGGACTTTAAAACCAGTTGGTGTATTTAAGTATGAATCTGTCTGTGATGTTTGCCTTTGAATAAGCATGTGTGACAGCCTTAGCTTGAATCTGCTCTGTTTGGGCAGGTGTTGGCTGTAGCTTTTGGACAATGTTTTCAAAATGGAGCTGTAACAGACGTTTTGTTTCAGGCTCTGAGTCATTACAATTCGTTTTTTATTCTGATCATAACAAATGACTGCAGTGTGTTCACATCGGAGGCCCCAGATAAATGGGGCTGCTAGAGAATTACACCTATTGACTTACAGTAGTGTGCATGCACTCCAGCTTGAACCCCACACTACCTGTTTTGCTAGCGGTGATTGGGTTTTCGTTCTTCATGCCATTTGTCTTAGAGCGTTACATACAGGGAGCAGAAAAGGAAAGAACTCAACTTAAGTTTATGCTTGATCATTTGTATGTACAGCCATTCTGTTTTTGTCAGTCTTCAGCGTATTTATGTGTTTTATATCAGCGCCTCTTTTATGGGTCTCCCAGAACCAGTGCAGCTGATGCACCTTCATGACAGACTTTCACCCTTTCTTTCTTCGAAACTTGGGTCCATTTACAAGGTGTAAGTCTTCGAGCTGTTTGTATTAGAAAGATAAAGTGTACCAGAGATATGAGAAAGAAAACAAATGGGATTCTGGGAGCCCCATATGAGAACGGTCTTCTTCGTCTGTCGTGCTCACCTCATTGTTTTCATTGGTGTTGTTTCATGAATTCAGGGAAAGCCTGTGAGTCCATCATCAATTACTGTGAGTGTAACCCCTGTTTTAATGGGGGTTCCTGCCAGAACCGGGTGGAAGGCTATTACTGTCACTGTCCTTTTGGTAAGTCATCCTTTCAGCCCCACGACCAGTTCAAGGTCCTTCAACTGCTGCTATTAATTCTGGACTGTGTGTGAGACTGCAATGCAGAAACAAATGTGTTATAGATTACAAAGAATGAATTGCAGTGTGAATTTGTCAGTTGACACATACTGTGGTAAATGTTCAACCATATTTTCTGTGTGTTGTTCTCTGAATGTCATGAGTTTTTCACTGCCTGAAATTATTACACCGCAGACTGAAAGTAAATCACTCTCGCTCTGCAGGTGTGTTTGGAAAGCACTGTGAACTGAACAGCTACGGATTTGAGGAGCTGTCTTTCATGGAGTTCCCCAGCCTTGACCCCAACAACAACTACATCTACATCAAGTTTGCCACGTTGAAGGAAAACGCCCTGCTCTTGTACAATCATGACAACCAGACCGGCGACAAGGCGGAGTTCCTGGCCCTCGAGATCTTAGAGGGCAGAATGAGGTTCTCGTTTAACTTGGGGAGCGGCACATACAAGCTCATGACCACCATCAGGATCTCAGATGGACAGTTCCACACGGTCATCGCCAGGAGGGCAGGAATGGTGAGTACTTTTGATCTGTCTATTAATCAGTCTGAGAGGAACCTTCAGATTGGTAATGAAGATGCTTTACTCTGATCTCGCAGGATTGAAGTTAAAGTGTTTTTGTTCACATGGGTACTCTAGTAGTTTATTTCTGCATCCTTTTCCAAGATATCAGTCTAAACTCTTAACTCTCCTGGACTTGTAGCATTAAATCTCTCTGTAAATGGCTTGTAAAAACACTTCAGCACGGCATTACTGCAACACCTTAGCGTTGTGTGATCCGACTAATGTTCCCTGAAAAATGGTCTGAAAGTCTGTTGAAGGCCTGAGAGTAGAGCCGTGTGTCATGAGAACCCAGCCCCTGCGGTGCAATAAAGAGAACCCGATCTGTGTGTTTGGAGAAGCGGATGTGGGTCACTTCGGTGGTTCTGTGCGACCATTTTCTTTTTTCTTCCTTTTTTTTCTAGACGTGAGCTTGAGCAGATGTTAAAGTCATACATGGCCCCTTGTTTTCCCCCATGGAGAAAGCCGAACTCTGACAGTCAAGGGTACTTTTGTTTAGTTTAGATGTCCAAGTTTACCCCACAGCCAGATGCGTTGGATTTTGGCACGCTGTCTCGAGCTCATGTTTTTGTGTGTGTGTGTGTGTGTGTGTACTAGAGAGTCGGAGTTTATCGAGAGCTGGGCTTCGTCCATGTTTTTGCTCTTCACTTGTTTCTGCGTTGTGTGTTGCAACCTAGATGGTTGATGGATTATAAATAGAAAATTAGAAATCAGCTCGCACACCCACATGCAGCATGTGTTTCCAAACACCGTCCAAAAAAGCTGCTCAAAGCCAAATCTATTTAGTACAGACTCTGAGAATGCTCTTTGACCTCGACCGGGTCCAGTTTCAGATTTTCAGACCAATGCAGTCTAGTCGTGCACTGGATGCACACTAAACCACTCGTGCAACAGTTTGCATCAATCTTCTTGAGTTATGACAACATGGTTGAGGAACTTAATTTGTAGCATTAACCATTTGTTGACTACTAAGTTTTTTCAACTAATTTCAATCCAATTGCATGGTTTTCCCAGCAATTTGGAACAATCTCACAAATTTCTCTGTATTTTTTTTTTTTTTTTACTTTTTAAAGGGCCAAAACTTTTTTTAAAGTAATATTTATGAAATGTTCCTATAACTTTATTAGTATTTGAGATACGTTCGCATAATGTTGAGAAAATGTTCTGAGATCAACATTCTTGGAAAGTCCTTATGATGTTATTTTGTACTTGAACGTTCAAAGAAACTATTTGTAACCTTTAAACAAAAAACAAATCTGCTCACAACAGGAAAACTAGACATCATAACATTCTTAGAATATTGAAAATACACAATGATACATTTCGGGTGAAAATAAAGTTGGTAGAATGTTAAAGGAAACATTTTTGTAATTTTTAAAAAAACGTTCTTATCACAATCAAGAAAGAAAAATCAACTGGATATTTCAGCGTTTTAGAAACATTTCAAAACAATGTTCCCACATTATTGTTTATATACCTGAATGTTACCTGTGTAGAAATCAACTGCCCAGTTTTCAAAGTTAACAAGACAATTTAGTTAAGTTCTGCTGCATGAAATTGGTTTTAGACTCATTTCTGAAAGCAACCCTTTCCTCGGCTGGAAATTCTTTGCAGCGGTGTGCGACTCCTGGAAAAAGGAGCACGCCGTGGTCTGGTTTAGTCTTTTTGAAGTGCATTAATGCGATGGCCAGACGCTCGAGCCACGCAGGAAGTCTTCTGTATCAGCACTTAGCACAGAAGACAAACACGTCTTGTTTCCATTGTTAGTGTAGGATTTTCCTTTTATAAGCTGAAATTCCTCTTTTACGGAAGTGAAGTGTCTGTGTTATTTGTACGTTGAGGTCGTGCTGTTGTCTGATGTCAGTCCTGCTTCCCAGTGCCTCTGTACTCTTTGTACCTCCTCCTCTGAGATGTTTTTCTCCCAAATGTCTGCACGGGACTCATAAAGCACTGTGAGGACAGCACAGATCACTGTAGAATGTCTTGCGGTAATTTATACACCAGCATCTGGGTGTCGTTTTTTTCCGTGTAGTATTTTGTAGGCTCAACAAAATACTCAAACTTGACAAATACGTACAGGTCACTTTATTCATGTCATTTAATATCCGGATACATTCCAATATGTTTTTACTTTGATTTAAAAATGCATATGGATTTCTGAGATGCTGAAGTAGAGTGCTTTGACTTTGTTAAAGGCTGCGTCTCTCACTGTGGACCTGTGTGGAGAGGAACAGGAACCGGGATACTGTGCCGTCAGCAATGTGGCTGTTCATACTGACTGGTGAGAAACACTCATTATACAGTTCCTTTTATACTGTGTGTCCCACTATAGAGCGCAACAGTGACCACATGCCAAGAGGCCTGGGTTTTGAGGCCATTTTCACTGTTCATTTTCACCACAGAGTCTGACATGAATCACAATATTGCATTTTTTTAAACTAAATAAATAGATATGATTATGTGTGTGTGAGAGAGAGAGAGAAAATAATTTTAATTATTAATAATTTTGTTAATTTAAATATATTATTGGTAGATCTCACTTCAGAAATGTGAGTGTATAAATATTTATAAATAATTAAAAATTATAAATATTTATAAACATTATAAATAAATAAGAATTAAAAGTTTTAAATATTGTAAAAGAAAACAAATATTATACATAAAATATTACACAATATATGTTGTGTATATATTTCTTCGTTGATATATATTAACATGTTGTTTTATTAAAATGTTACAATTATTGGTAGATGGTTGGCTTCAAAATTTGAAACATTTCAAAATTATGAGAAGTTCTTTAATTATGAAATTAGAGCATTTAAATAAAATGTTTGGACTGCTATGTCAGCAAAAAGAAAAAATATTTTCTTAGTATTTTTGTCTTATTTTCTAGTATAAATAACTAAACACTCTTAAATCAAGATACATTTACTTGAGAAGCAAAATTACTTAAGGTATTAAGTTTTCTGAAAAATAATAAAAAAATTTGTTCGTTTTTGCTTCAAACAAAAACAAATATTTGCCAATGGAGTCAAAAAAAATAATCCTTATTCAAAGGGAAGACAAAATGATTTTTCTGACCCGACTGACATATGTTAGCTCTTGTAAATATCACTTAAGCTAACGGTCAGTCGTCTTGAAAGATTTATTGTTGCCAGTGAAAGTCACTTGCTCTTCTGACAGCTGAGTGTCGGTCTGCTGTGTCTGGTCTCTCAGGATTCTGGATGTCCAGCCGAACCGTCTGTCTGTTGGGGGCGTTCGCTCGATTGAAGCCCTCCTGCATCGTCGAGGTCAGGTGGCCACGCATGACTTTGTGGGGTGCATCATGGAGTTTGCTGTCAATGGACGTCCGCTGGAACCGTCTCAAGCTCTGGCTTCACACGGCATCCTGGACAGGTCTGTCACCAAACACACACACACAAACACTAAACACGAGCCGTGTCACTGAACGACGGCTCATTCGGCTCTCTGGACGTCTGTGAATGCAAAATGAAAGCTGGCTCCAGCTGCTGTGAATTTTCTGGAGCAGCTTGAATAGTGTTGGTTTTATTTCAGGTGACTGATGCTTTGAAATGAGTGCAGCTCTTTTGCATCTATGCTAATGTTGGAGTCATGGACTCTTGTGTTGCTGTGATGTTCCCCGCTGAAGGTTTGGTGTGTCTTTCGTCCACAGATGTCCCAGGTTAGAGGGTGTGTGTGTCGCCGAGCCCTGCAGACACGGTGGGACGTGTCTGGACATGTGGTCATCGCAGCAGTGCCAGTGTATGGAGGGTTTCACTGGACACACCTGTGAGAAATGTGAGTTTTTGCGATCTGGAATGATTACATCTAATTTTTTCTTAACATATAATTCACATGTATTTGTATAACATTTTATTATCTTTGTTTTTCTGGCTGTTGACAGTTTTCAGATTGATGTGTTGAAGAGAGTTATTCACAATCCCCTCCGGAAAAACCTCTAACTCTTATATTGCAACAGCATCAAACTAATTTTGAACCTGGCTTTATCCACATTTCTGTTCTGGAAATGTATGCAAATGAGCATGTATGCATATTTGCATATATATGCATATTCAATTTGGACAGTGCCCCCATTTTCATATTTAAATGTGACCTTTCAGAAAACATGAAATACATTTTTGGGGATGTAAACAGTTTGACTTTATTCACCTGTAGCGTCAGTAATACTTTGAAAAGCATGACTCCACCACAATATACAGTAAATACTAACTATGTGTGTTTTCCATTGGCCAGAGCAACAAATGACAAAATAACATCAGAACCAGTCGAAAGCATGTTGTTTGGTTTCTATATATGCTGCTGAAATCTTCATAACAGTGTATTAAACACCAAATATTTTATGTGAGAGTTAAGAATTGTCCTTTTTCTCTTTATCGCGTGACATGCACAGATCCATGAAGTCTAAACCAGAGTCTTTGTGTTGTTCTCTCAGACATCACTGCAGATACAGCTCTGTCTCTGGACGGTTCGGGTCGTTTGGACTACGGTTTGAGTCAGAGCCGCAGGAGAGATGTGTTGTTGGCACGAGCGCTGCAGGACCCCGGCCGACCCGTCCCGGAATACAGCAGCCTGGAGCTGAAGTTCCGCACTCGCAGCGGCTCGGGAACGCTGCTGCATGCACAGGAGAGCTCCAACTACACCACCGTCAGGGTAAGTGTGCTCTGGGATCACGGCCAACCGGCTGAACTCGCTTCCCCTCGCCTCTGCATCCACAGCAGCTGCTGACAGGACGTCCCCATAACTAGTGAGGCCGCAGAGAGCTACTACTCAAAAACACACAAACACATTCACAGTATCTCAGTCTCGCACATTTCAGATTTGTTCTTTGTTCAAGATGGATTCTCCAATTCCAGATTTATAGGTCTGTAAATAATTTTTCTTCTCCACTGCAGTTCTTTTCTGTTGCCCAAACAAAATTGTTTTTCCATTTCAGTAATGAAACAGTCAGATTAGCACATGCATTACACTCTGCATTTAACGTGACGTTCTACTCGGAGATGCTCAAATCCTCAGACTCGGAAGTATATGCATTTCAATGGAAAACTGCCAACTCCTAAACATAGAGCTTAAGTGAATCTGCTGCAGTCAAGTGGTGCAAGTCGTAGCTCTCAGAAAACTGTAATTACGAGGTCTACGAGAAATCTTGTAATCGCAGTAATTCCGACATATGCCGTTTAACGCAACATTACAGTTATTACGAATATCATTTAGGTGTTCATTTTCAAAAAACAACATTTTTAACATGTAATAGCATATTTTTGTGTATTGCTTTGGTACCGAAATTGGTACCGAGAACCGTGGATTTTCACTGGTATCGGTACCGAATACTGAAATTTTGGTACCGTGATAACACTAGTTGTAGTTTTCAGTTACAATACTGTTTCTTTTTTTCAAACTAGTTATCATTGCATGTTTGTTTTACTAAGAAGGCAATACCCGGATGCATGCATTGGGGGGGGGGGGGAGTGTAAACACACCTGCAGACAAATCAAAATATTTAAAGATAAAATAAAAATATATAGTTTGGAACAGAGCTGATATGAGTGTCTTAACATTGTCAAAATGCATCAAGATGCATCGTGTCATACTACAGGTGAAATCCTGCATTATTCTTGAAATGCTTACACACATCACATTAATTGGTCTTCTTTCTCTGTGTCTCAGCTGAAGAACGGTCTGCTGCAGTACGTGTCTGACGCTGGTGTCGCCGGTAAGGTGGAGAGGATTGTGGGAGACGTTGTTTTGTCTGACGGTCAGTGGCACACACTCCTGCTTCAGAGAAACGGATCATCCACCGTTCTGCGGATCGACGAGTCAAGATCGAAAGTCATTCTGCACAATACGCAAGACTTCGGAGGGATTGACGTACACACACTGTCTCTCGGGGGCGTCCCGACCCGATCAGCACAACAAAAAACCAGCCCAGGTCAGTTCCTTCAGTCCACGTTCTATAAAACCTCTTATAAGGATGGCTTTAAGTTTCATTGTGGAGAATTTTGCACTGCAAGCTGCTTCCAATAATTTATGTAAATATTTTAATCAACAGAAATGACTCTGACAAAATTGCATGCTATGAACTAAACAATTTTACAATTGAGTAACATCTGACTCGCAGGCAAAGGATGTGTCATAGTTGGCACGCTCATTCAGATTTTATTCCCGAATCCAATCTTGAGAGTGTTTTTCCTCCACGAGTGAAAGTGACAGGAGAAAGTTCAGAGAAAGTGTGCGTGTTTGTGTGTTAACTAGGTTAAACAGCAGACTGCCAACAGAAAAAATGTCTGAACTTTTCTCTGCAGGACCTGCAAAGTGCAGCAATCCACAGACACTTGTAGACACTTCAGACTAGAGCTCTCACAAAGAGAAAAGACAACCGTTTAGCCTGCGATAAGACTGGAATCTTTATTAGAGCTCCAGACAGACTGAGCAAGATGTGTTCGGTGAAGTCTCATAGGATAGGGAAAGAATCTTTTAAAATATTTTGGGTTTTCTTTAGTGTCCCTCGCTCATGTCTGTAGTTTCAGAAGAGATCTCAATGTTTCAAACTTTGCTCTGATTCACCAAGACTCAAACGGCATTTATATGAACATGATCTGAGCTGCTATCCACATTACTTTTGTCAACTATTGACTAACTTTTGTCCATCTCAGACGTTTCTCCTGATATTTCTTAGGTGAAATAAAACAAAGTTGAAATCTAAATGAAACCTTACTGAGGAAACTCAGAGCAAAAATACCACAAGCAGATGTTCATATATGGTCAAATTGAGCTGTTGGGTTGTAACCCACTCTTTACTGGCAATCTAAATAATAAAATGAAATTATTCGAACTATTTTAATGTAAACATGTTTTGTGCACGTCAGGTCATGCCATTTCTAGATTCCAGGTCTGGAAGTGGGAGAACGTGAAATAGAATTGGGCCAATCTGCTTTTTCATTCTATTAAACAGAACCAAATGTTCTGTGTTTGAATGGGAGATAAATTCAATAAACATTGATTTTCATTGTTGATGGTTAATCGTTAGGCAACATGATAGTGCAGGTCTGAATCAGAAACATTAAGATTTTCCCAGATGGTGTAGTCTTAAAAGATTGCATTTTTGGCTTGCAGGATACTTGTGCTGAAGAGAAGTCTGTTTCTTTTCCTCCTGATGTAAAAGCGATGATTTGTTGATATGTTTCCCAGGGGTGTATTTTGTTAAATGTTGGCTGATACTACAGCAATCACAATGCCAAAACGAAATGTCTTCCTGTGTAGCGTTAAACTAAGCAATGTCCATTTCTTCCAGTCAGTCTCATTTCTTTGTCATGTTGGGGAAGCTCTAGTCTCTCATTTAGCCAAACGATTGACTTGCGTTGTACATTTTATTGCAGTTTGTAGCTTTTGACCAAAAATCCACCCATTTAGGACTATTTAATTGACATAAAAACAAACTGTGACCTTTTATCCACCTTTTAGGAGCGGGTACATCTTAAAATAGTACTCAACTGTTTCTGAGTTGATTTGAGTGCTAGTTAATATTCCTCTCTCTGTGTTTCTAGGTTTTGATGGGTGTTACGCCTATGTGAAATATAATGGAGAGATGCTCCCCTTCAGTGGTGAACACAGGACTGTCTCCATCTCCAAGACTGATCCCTCTGTGAAGATCGGCTGTCGTGGCCCAAATCTTTGTGAGAGCAGCCCTTGCTGGGATGGGCTGATGTGTGTGAACCAGTGGTACACCTACCAGTGTGTCCCACCAGGTGACTGTGGCTCGAACCCCTGCCAGCACGGCGGCAGCTGCATGCCCAACGCTCGTGGAGGCTTCACCTGTGCGTGTGAGGAGTCCTACACGGGCAGAGTCTGCGAGAGCCTGGTGGCCTGTTTGGGAGTCCGGTGTCCACAGGGTAACGAGTGTAAGCTAGGAGCCAATGGAGGGTTCACCTGTAGTCCAAGCCCCACCACCGAGGAGATGGTTCTGCCCATCTGGGCCGTTCCTGCAATTGTGGGCAGCAGCGCGACTGTCTTGGCATTGGTGGTTTTGAGTCTCATCCTGTGCAACCACTGCAAGGGCCGCAAGAAAACCAAAGTGCCAAAGGATGAGAAGAAAACAAAGGAGAAGAAGAAAAAGAAAAAGAAAGGCAGCGAGAATGTGGCATTCGATGATCCAGACAATATTCCGCCTTACGGAGATGACATGACAGTCCGGAAACAGCCAGAGGGAAACCCCAAACCTGATATTATAGAGCGGGAGAATCCTTACCTGATCTATGACGAAACTGACATTGCACACAACAATGAAACCATTCCCAGCGCTCCCTGTGCTCCATGTGCAGGACCAGAAGCAGACATGGAACACTACGACATTGACAACGCCAGCAGCATTGCTCCATCAGATGCAGACATCATCCAGCACTACAAACACTTCCGTAGCCATACTCCCAAGTTTTCCATTCAGCGCCACAGTCCACTGGGATTTGCTCGTCAGTCCCCTCTTCCTCTAGGTGCCACAAGCTACACTTATCAGCCGACCTACACCCAGGGGCTCCGCTCCACCCCTCTCAGCCATTCAGCTTGCCCCACGCCCAATCCCCTGTCCCGTCACAGCCCAGCACCCTTCAACAAGCCACCCTCCTTCTACCGCAACACTCCCACCCGTGAACTCAACTTGGCACGCCGTGAGGGAAGCCCTCTAGATTTCCACGGCGATGTGTGCCAGCCTGGTATGTTCAACTATGCCACCCGATTGGGAAGGCGCAGCAAGAGCCCTCAGACCATGGCGGGCCATGGCTCTCGGCCTGGGAGTCGTCTCAAACAGCCAATCGAGCAGATTCCCCTGGAGAGTGGCCCTCCTGTGGGGTTGTCCATAGAGGAGGTGGAACGCCTCAACACACCTCGACCCAGGAATCCCAGCATCTGCAGCGCCGATCACGGGCGCTCTTCATCTGAGGAAGACTGCCGTCGACCGCTCTCACGTGTCAGGAACCCTGCAGATGGCATCCCTGCTCCGGAATCCTCCTCCGAGAGCGACTCCCATGACTCCTTCACCTGCTCGGAGATGGAGTACGATCGCGAGAAACCAGTTTCTTATAGTTCTCGCATGCCCAAGCTCTCGCAGGTCAACGAATCGGACGCCGATGATGAGGATCATGGAGGGAGGATGCGACAGAGGCGATACTCCAGTCGACGTGCCGAGGGTGGGCCTGCCAGTGGCCACAACACACTATCGGAGTATCAGCACCACACTTTACCCCACAAACTGGGCCAAGGGTCCAACAACTTCAACTGGGACAACCTACTGAACTGGGGTCCGGGGTTCACCCACTACGTGGATGTTTTTAAAGACTTAGCACTGCTACCAGAGAACTCTGCTGCTAAAGACATCGAAATGAAGAGTGGCGATGGCTCCATCACGATTCTGAATGAGGGCGAAACCGAGCAGTATGTATGAGAAGCACTGAGTCCTCATCTCTTCGCCCTCTAAGACTGTATTCAGGAGCCATTGCGAAACACACAAAATTAATTTCTGAAATTTTATTAAGACGAACTTAAATGCAGCAAGGCAGAGAACTGATTCAAAAGACGAGCACCAAATACCCTTCACAGAGTGCAATAAAGAAACACACTAGGGGTTGCACAGACTAGTCATTTCATTTGCCATTAGTTGATGTGTTAGGTTGACTAATCGTGGATTATGCAATGGTTCATCCCAGTATATTTGCATGCCATTTTTTTTTTTTTGTACAGTATTGGCCAATTTTATTTGTAATTTAGTGAACCTAGAGCACTTTGTGCTCACAAAGCACATTGTAAGTGAACCCCACTGGTGCTATGTAATGACTAAGGTCTTCCGAGTGTTGCATTTACCAGCAGCAACAGACCGCTGATGCTGGATACCATGTTATGAGTCATTTATGTTAAGATAAACAGAAATCCACATGTAAACGAATAGTTGTGCAACCTCTTCTTACAAACACACCAACAACACAAAGTCTGGAAGAGGAACTGTGAGAGGTGAGGCACTACCACAAACACACATATGAAGTGAATCAGTTCTAGTCCATCAGTCTGTTCTGTCCTGTGAGTTCAGAGTGCTAAAATAAAGTTGGCCACAATCAAAGGTCGTTGTGACCCTCCGGCGCTGCGGCCCTGGAGTTTGGGCTCCATCCGTTGGACTGATTTTCCTTTGTGTTAGTGCCTCGACCTCTAGGAATCACATCCACGAGCTCAGTGTGAAAAGCAAGGCCATATTTGGCTCCGGTTCTGCACACTTCAGCCAAAATAGAAAGAAAAGCTCTGGAACCATCCGCCAAGAATGGGTGTTTCTCATCCTGAATAACTGGCTGCCGTCTAAAACAACAAAACCTCCAGATATGAGGTTAATCAGGCCTCTGCCTTCTGGATATTTGAGGATTTACATGTGGGAGCACGGACACTATGACTTTGAACAGTTGTTTGTATTGGTGTGTTGCAGGTTTCGTACAAACACGCTTGACCTGTTTAACGCAACGCCCACCTGCTACGAGACTATGAACTTGTGTACATTTTGTATTAATGTGGAAGCTCTTGGAAGTCAATGTTCTCTGTGGTTTTGTGTTTTTTGTTGTTGTTTTATTTTGTTCAGTGTTTTTAAAATGTACTTTTTTTACTGTTTATTAACTTAAAGGTTCGTTTTTATGGATATTTTTCATATGCTGGAAATGAGGTTCTTACTTTCAGCGGAAGTAAAATTGAACTTCTTTTTTTGTTTTTGTTTTTACATTTGTTACTTATGTAACATCAGTATTTTCCACGATTTTGATAAAACTATAACACAATGTCTGATTTATACGTGTAAAAGCCAATAACAGAATAAAAAAATATTTATTTAAAAAAACTCAATTTTGGTTTGATGTGATGAGACTAGACTGAATGAAAGCAAGGAAATAAAAAAAAAAAAAGCTTTAATGCATTTCACTATGAAAAGCTGCTTTTGTAGACAGAAAGAAATTGATATGAAGAGAATAAAATATTTAAAAGCTGAGTTTGGATGAAAATGAGTCCTGATCCACGACCAAAAAAAACTGAAACAATTACTGTAGTAATAGTAGTATTTAATTAAAGGTGACACATAACAGTCTGAGCAGCACATTTCACTGTAAATTAAGTAAAGTTCTATTGAATCTGTCAGTGTAGCTTTAAGAAGAGGCTGTTCAAAAACAACAGACACTTTAAATTATAGAAGGGAGGTTCAAATGTCTGAGTGACAATTTCTCCCAAAAATCTGGCAAATATAGCTTTAACACTCTTAAAAGTCAGGATATGTCAAATCAAAAGAGACACATTTAAAGCTAATTCTAATAATTTAAAACTGTAAATGAAGAATCAGCCAGAATGAGCAAAAGACGAGCGACGGAGCTGTTGTTTGCTAAAGCAACACAGCTGATTTTGCACAAACTTACAGGAAGCGACTGTGAATAAACAATCACACGTTCTATAAACCAGCGTGTCACTGATGCTGCCGAGACGCCAACGCTGCGGTTTTGGGCTACTTTAAAACTGTTGCTGTGACTGGATTTTTTTCCTGTGGTTTGAAGTTTTAACAATCACACATATTTTATCAAACTTACAGTATATAACCTACACAAGCATGGCTTTCATGAGAATGATCATTTAAATCAATTTCCCAATAGGTGGTCACATTGATTTTGAACTTTTTGAACAATTCAGGTTTTTATTTTTGATGAAGTTAATCTCTTTCAGGATGGTTTCAGAAAGTTACTGAGACTGTACACACCCTTAATTCCCTCTGAACGTCTGATTCCCACAATCTGCCTGACAATCCTGTTCCAAACACGTCCCGTCCATCTCCTGTCCATTAGTGTGAAGAGGACGTCTTTGCATTGAACTCAGTGTAGACTGCTTTGTATAAAAGCATCTGCTGCATAAATATAAAGATTTGTCTGCTGATTATTCTCACTCAAACAGGCCTAAGCTTTAAGAGGGAAACCAAAAAGTTGAAACTAACTCAAAAATCTGTTTGGTGGAATCAAATCAGGCTCAAACCATATAAACAAACGTGGTGAACATATCAAAGCAGCAGGAAGGAAAAGACAGAAAATAAAAGCTGATTTATGCTCGAGAATCAGTGTCTTCATCAACACTCTTCACAGAACACTGATCTTTATACTCAACAACAGCTGCTCCCCGTCAGCTGATTGGAGCACAGGGAGAGAGGGGCGGGGCTAATGCTGATTGCCTTTCCTTCTACACCAATCAGGTGATCTAGAAATTATTCAAATTTTATTGGGTTCCACACACACACACACAAACAACTGCATTGTCATACATACTGACCAAAATATATTGATTAACATAATAACACATGGCCAGTAATAAATAGTTTTGGCTGCCATATATTTACATATATATATATATTCACTCATGTAGATGTCACACACAACCTTAGCTACAGAAGTAACTTTCACAATAAGTGTGTTTTGAAGATGTTCTGCCTCATCTTAGAACATCAGAGTTATTAGGTAAAAAACAGTTACAAAAAGGGTTTCAGTATTAATTTTCTATTTTTACCCAAATGTGGTGGTGTGAGCATTATGGAGCATTAAACACTCTCGTGTAATGTCTGTTTCAGAAGCGAGACTCATAGAAGTATTAAACTTACGATGTTCCAGGAAATCCATTATACAGACACAAGTCTTCTTGTGCTTGAATGATTTTGTCATCTTAAAGAGATACTCCATTTTTCATTAACCATGTCGTTCCAAACCCATAAAAGCTCCGCTCATCTTCGGAACACAATTTAAGAGATTTTGGATGAAAACCTGGAGGTTACTTGGCAGTCTATGGGACAGTCTCAAGCCTCCCGGTCTTCATCCAAAATATCTTAAATTGTGTCCCAAAGATGAGCGGAGCTTTTATGGGTTTGGAACGACATTAGGGTAAGTGATTAATGACAACATTTTCATTTTGTGATGGAGTATCTCTTTAAAATGTGCACAAAGGAATCGATACGAACAATCAAAAATAATTTTATAAAAAGTATCTGATTCCAGTGAGGATGTAGAATTTAACAGAGAAACTCGAGACAAGTCCCTACCAATATCCAGTGACTACTAAATTCCCAGTCTCTTAAAAATGGTCCGTTGAGTTCCTGTTGTAGGCTTTAAAAAAGCTAATTCTGTCAAATATAATATTTATCTTTACACTGAACTTTGAGCGTTGATGTTGTTTAAGCTCAAACAGCAACATTACATGCTCACTAAAGTTAAAAAGGTCAAATCATAATCAAGGACCCTTTTAAAACCATTGCATCACAAAATTATTCACATTTCGATGCGCTCCAATCGGATCGTGGGTTAAAGTTTGAAATATTGCATTGCATTTTCTATTTTAATATTTATTTAAGTGTAATGTATTTCTGTGATGCTCCGCTGTATTTTCAGCATCATTCCTCCAGTCTTCAGTGTCACATGATCTTCAGAAATCAGAATAATCTGATGATTTATTATTAGAAATATCAACTGCTTCATATTTTCAGGATTTTGATTTTCTAACAATATACAGTACCATTCAAAAGTTTGGTGTCAGTACATTTTTATTCTTTCTTTATTTAAATTTGGCCACACTTTATACTGGAGTAATGATGATGGAAATTCCACATTGCATCACAGAAATAAATTATATTTTAAATGATATTAAAATAGAAACCATTATTTTATATTGCAATAACAATGTTTTTTTCTGTATTTTCTATTAAATAAATACAGCCTGGTGAGCTGTATATACTATGATAGAGCTGTTTTGTGTGCAGGCTCTGAGAACAGTCTCTCAAACAGTCAATACTGTCCTTCATGAGCTCATGGTGCTAAAACAAGCAGAACAATCCCTGAGCTCCGTCCATCTCGCTCTCTGCAGTCTTTGACACATTTCGTGCATATTTAAGCAAAGACAAAAAATCCTGCACGGTCCACATTCCAGCCTGAGAAACGGGAGAATGCAGAGAATACTGGGCTCTTGGCAGCGTCTTTAGACGACATTAATTTCCACAATAACATTCATTGGCTAATTGTGCGTCTGTGCCGGTGAGCGGCGTGTTTAGCCGCAGGCTTTTTCCCATGCTCTCGTCTCTTTTCTCCTCCTCTCGTGCATTCATCTGTCAGGTCTCAAAGCTTTGCTCTTCATGCTAATTGTCTCTCAATAGGAGCGTCTCCTCCCACTGCTATAAAGCAGCTCACACACACACACACACACCGAGTCGAGCTCGGAGTCGGTTCTGGAGTCAATCTGAAGCAGACACAAAGCAAGGCTTTGAGAAATATGAGAATGGCATTAAAAAATGTTTGCACACAAAAATCCCACACCTATTAGACATTAAGTTACTTTCTGACAACTAATAACACATGCAGTTAATATTAAAGCATTTAATCAAATAAATTGGGAGCTACTCGCCTATGCTTGGATGCAAAAACAAAAGTAATAAAAAAAATTCACAAAATTTTGTGCTTTTTTGTTATCGCTCAATGAAGGTCGTTAAGAAGTAAAACACTTGTTCGGAAACCTTTTTTCGCACAATTTCTTATGTGTGAGAAAAAAAGAGAATTAAAATGTAAACTTAGAAAAACATATAGAATTCCATGTCAAAAAATATAGAATTGAGATACAATCTTGGGGGGAAAAGAGAGAGAGAATTGTGATGTATACCCAGAATCAAGACATAATTTCAAGAAAAACTTTTTTTTTTATCTCATGTTAGAAAAAAATCCATACATTACTGAAAATAATGTAAATAAAGGAAATTGCACACTTTTTAAAATTATCGGTCTGTCAGTGTTTGTTAAGTATCTCGTGGTTGCTTGGATGCAAAAAAAAGTAATTAAATTTTTTCACAAAATGTTGTGTTTTTTTTGTTATTGCTCAATGAAGGTCATTAAGAAGTAAAACACTTGTTCAGAAAGCTTTTATCTCATAATTTCTCATGTGTGAAAAAAAAGCAAGACAAAAATTGAGAATTAAGATGTAAACTTTAAGATGTGAAATTTAGAATTGAGATACAATCTTGGGGGAAAAAAAGAGAGAAAGAATTGTGATGTAAACCCAGAATCAAAACATAATTTCAAGAAAAAAAAGTTTTTTATCTCATGTTGAAATAATGTACTAAAAATAATGTAAATAAAGGAAATTGCACCCTTTTTTTTAATAATTGATGTGTCAGTGTTTGTAAAGTATCTCGTGGTTATGACAGAATATAAGTCATGTATGCAGTAAGTTAAACACATCTTCTTCCAGGGAGTGTGACAGCTGTGTATCTGTGTATGACGGTGTAAAACACGACTCAATCAGTCTCTCTGTGAAGTTAACAGCGTCTCTAACAAACCGTGGCAGTCTGGGTAATAAAAGCCCTTCAGAAGCGAGAGATCTTGACTTTAATGGGTTAAAGGGGTGAAGAAGACTCGTTGTGTTCGTACAGACCTCCGCAGCCTCGAGAGACACACAGAGAGCGTTTGATCACAGACTGCAGCAGAACAAACACCTCCACGTCTCAATTATTGAGTTATAAATAAAGCTTCATTAGCATCAATTGCTTCCACATTGTTGCTATTTCTGTGTCATTTTCGGTTTTAGAAACACCGGCGTTCAAGGATCAGAACATCAGCTTCGTGTTTGTTTAAATTATGATTGAAATGCTTCATTTTATAGTGAAATTGCTGTTTAATTAAAATGGGGGATAAATATTGACTTTCTTGTTTCCACGTCTGGAGGAAGTGTTATTCTGGATTATTTGAGTTAAAATCATCTTAATGCTGGATGTGTTTCAGGTTTTGTCTTCTCCAGATGTTCACTGATGGACTGGAGTGCTGTGGATTATTGGGATGTTTTTATCAGACTCTCATTCTGACGGCACCCATTCACTGCAGAGCATCCATTGATGAAATGCTACATTTCTACAGAAACAAACTCATCCTGATCTCGAAAGACTTGAGAGTGAGCATCCATCCATCATTTAAGATCAACTCTTCTTGGTTTGGACTGTGGTCAGATGTTGCTCAAACCGTCCCAGAATTCCACACTCCTCCAGACGTCTCACCCTCCTCGTCACCTTTAACCCCGTCCCTCAGAGATCTCTTCTCCCACACGCTTCAAAAACAAACCTCAGATTTCAGCCGCGTGTTAAAAGGCGAAGGAAAGCAGTTCTGCTTCGCTCGTCCTGTGAGTTCAGCTCTGTTGTCATTTCATGCCTTAATTCATCTAAGTCCAATTTATAACCAGCAGATCCAGAAAGGAAGGTTATAATAATACGCTGTAATTCTTTTCTCAACTCCGAGTGTTTTCTTTGGTCACTGTTGATGTCACACAGCCATTCAGATGCCAAATATGACTAAACAGTCATTTCCATCTAAAGCGGAGCAGAAACACTCGGCTGGCAGCGTCTGACACGCTTTCTTCACAGAAACACTCGCAGAACGACTACATTTACTTTCAGCGACACACAAACCACTGTTTCATCAGCAAACAATGTTTTTCTTGCAGTATGTGTGTGTCAAATCTGCAGAAGTTTGGTCTTGTTTTCCAGTACAGATATCTACTGATTTACTGGAGATGTATAAAACTTTATAGCTGAAACAAGATATCTAGCAAGAAATAGCTAATAGACTTTTTGTTTATCTGTGAGGAATTGATTTGATGCATCACTATGACAGACAGATCAAAATGCTACTGTCCTGCTTGATGCAATAGAAATGGAATAAAATAAATATAAAATATTTTTTTTTTTTATTCCATAAAAAAATTAATATATTAAGTCATTTTTCATGTCCAGTAAATGTATCTTGATTTAAGAATGTTTAGATAGAAATATTTTATATCCATTTTAATTGTATTTTTTTTTTTTTTTTTTGCATTTGAATTTGAGTTCCTGGTGTTATTATTATTATTATTAAATTCTTATTATTGTTTGATTACTTGGATCTTTGTTGGTTGGAATCCATATTAATATGATGTGTGTGAGTGTATATATGCTAAATAAATTAAATGTAAACTTATTAAATGTATTTAATATATATATATATATATATATATATATATATATATATATATATATATATATATAAAATTAACAAGGGAGAAAATGCATCAAAATTAATGCATAAAACAAGACAAAATATTTTTCAAAAGGTTCAGAAAATAATCTTGTTTTTCCTAAGAATATTTTTTTTTTTTAGTTAATTTTTCTTTTTTTTTTTTTTTTTTTACCACTGGCAGATATTTGTTCTTGTTTTAAGCATAAACTCACTTTCCCTTAAAAAGAAAAAAAAATGTTTTTTTAATATATTAAGTCATTTTTCATATCCAGTAAATGTATCTTGAATGTTTAGATAGAAAATGTCCAAAAAAAGTATTTAATTATATTTTTTATGTTTTTGTGGTTTTTTTTTTTTTTTTTTTTTGCATTTGCATTTTGCAGTGCTAGCTGAAGCATCAACATCACACCTGAACTCTGCTGACGTTAAATCACGTTCCTGGTGTTAAATAATGCACAATAATATCATTCTATTCTAGAATAATATCACTGGAAGTGTTCGGTCACATGATGGAAGTAAATGTGCTGGTGTCTGTTGACTTTCAGCTGTTTTTGTTCGGTGTGACTGACCGATGGATGAACTGCGCGTTCTTCTTACTCTGTTCTCATTCTTCAGGAGATTTCCTGTGTTTTCAGGAGGTCAGCAGATGAAGACAGACACTGTGCGGTTGATACTGTGGTATCTGAGCGGTCCAAAGCCTTCCTCACAGTTCTGGAGCGGAGCTGAGAGACACTCAGTGAACCCACAGATCCACATCACAGGATCCTCTCTCTCTCCTGCTCTGTCTGCATCTCTCTCGCTCACACTTCTCGTTTATGAGAGAAACTGGATCTCAGTCTCTGTGTCAGGAGCCAGTCGAGAGCCAACAGCATTCAGATTAACATTATTATTCAACGAGGATGCATGAGACTTTTGTGTCTGAGGAATAAACTGGATGTGCATCTAAATGGATGAATAGAAATGCATGAAAAATCAGAGGTCAGCATTTAACAATAATCAATGTGCGACTATTCCCATTTGAGATGCATTTTTAACCTTTAAAAGCATTAAAACCTTTTGCATTTATATATTTTATAATTATACTCCTATACTCTTTATATAAACTGTTTTTGTGATTCTTTGGGTGTGTTTGCTAATGCATAGTTTGGTTAGATATTATATATTCTCTTTTATTTTTATTTTCATTTTATGTTTATTTTCTATTTCTATTTGAATGTTATTTGTCTATTATATATTTCTTAATGTACTTTTGCATTTTTTTGTTTTATTTTATTGAATATTGTATATGTTTGTGTGTGTGTGTGTGTATTTTTTCTTTATTCTATTGTATATTTGTATTATTTATTTCTATTATATTTTATTAATTATTTTGTTATTTATTGTGATTTTCATTGTATTTTTCATTTATTTTCAGCATATATTTTCTATATATCTACCTATCTTTAAAGGAACTAAAACTGTTATTTCTGAATGTTCTTGGATTTTTAAATAAACGTTAATGTGAACGTTGAAGACAATATTTAAAACGTTCCTTTTTATTATTTTGCAAACATTATGGAATGTCACTTTTGAATGTTCTCTAAACCATCTCAGAAGTATTTCCCGCTAAAATGTATCAGACATAAATAATGTTTTGAGAATGATATTAATTAAGCGTTCTGTCAACATTACTGGAATGTCTGTTCATAACTTCTTTTTTTTTTTATTGCAAATCAAATTTCCATCCATTTGGATTCCACAGTTTCACCATAAACTAGTAAAGTTAATGTGATGCATATTTGCCATTCATACATCAATGAAAGATGATGGGCCTCATTAATGAATACTTTGTAAACGTGTTGTGATCAGACATCAGAGTGTGTGTGCGTGCGTGTGTGTGTGTGTGTGTGTGTGTGTGTGTGTGTGTGTGTGCGTGCGTGCGTGTGTGTGTGTGTGTGTGTGCTGTCAGAGTGAATCATGTCAGCAGGGAAGCAGAAAGACTAAACTGAGGTCAGTCATTTTCTGGAGGAAAAATAAACCCGTTCAAAGGGTCTTTAAGAATATGAAATCTGAACACTGTCATTTTGCTTGAATTGGCCAGAATTCAGTCAGCAGTGAAACATTGAACTGTTTGTGAATTCAGCGTCACTTTTGAGCACCGTGTCATGTCCAGCGTGAGTTTACTGCTCCTCTGTCTATCAGACGATTCACTGCAGAGCATTCACTGATGAGACTCTGATACAATGATACATCTCTCAAAACCTGATGAAGAAACAAACTCATCCTGATCTCTGATTCTCAACACATTGATGTTTTTGGCTGAACTATTGTTTAAATCTGTGGAGGTTTGGATCAGCTGGTTCAGTGTGTTCGGTGGCAGCGTCTGTGCCAGATGTCATGGAAAGCAGGAAGTTTGGGAGCAGCTCTCGTATCCTGTTCCACAATAGCTGGAAGCGTGTGTGTGTGTGTTAAATGGGAGAGCAGGAATGAAACACCCTCAGAGCAGCCGAGCAGAACGAGAAGACGATAAATGAGCTTCTCTCAGTGTGAAGCGGCCGATACAGGAAACAAAAGAAAGAGACACAACACAGCAGTATGAACATTAACAGAATAGAATAGACACACACACATACACACACACACACACACAGAGACACACACAAACACACAATCTCACACAAATACACACATACAAACTCACACACACACACACACTTTCCCTCAAACATTCACACAAACACGCACACACGCACACACACAATCACACAGAAATACACACACACACACACACAAACTCTCTCAAACACTCACACACACACACACACATACACAGACAGTAACACACTCAGACCCTTACACAAACATCTAAAAAAATAATAAAAATTATATATTTATACAGTATATTTTATTATACAGGTGCTGGTCATATAATTAGAATATAATCAAAAAGTAGATTTATTTCACTAATTCCATTCAAAAAGTGAAACTTGTATATTATATTCCTTCATTACACACAGACTGATATATTTCAGATGTTTATTTCTTTTAATTTTGATGATTATAACTGACAACGAAGGAAAATCCCAAATTCAGTATCTCAGAAAATTAGAATATAACTTAAGACCAATGCAAAGAAAGGATTTTTAGAAATCTTGGCCAACTGAAAGTATAAAACTGAAAAGTATGATTATGTACAGCACTCAATACTTCAATGTCTCTTGTGTCTGAATTACAGCACCATGCGGCGTGGCGTGGAGTGGATCAGTCTGTGGCACTGCTCAGGTGTTATGAGAGCTCTGATAGAGGCCTTCAGCTCTTCTGTATTCTTGGGTCTGACATATCACATCTTCCTCTTCACAGTACTCCATAGATTTTCTATGGGGTTAAGGTCAGGTGAGTTTGCTGGCCAATTAAGAACAGGGATACCATGGTCCTTAAACCAGGTACTGGTAGCTTTGGCTCTGTGTGCAGGTGCAGAGTCCTGTTGGAGAATTAAATCTGCATCTCCATAAAGTTGCTCAGCAGCAGGAAGCATGAAGTGCTCTAAAACTTCCTGGTATACGGCCGTGTTGACCTTTGACCCCAGAAAACACAGTGGACTGACACCAGCAGATGACATGGCCCCACAAACCATCACTGACTGTGGAAACTTTACACTGGACTCAAGCAACGTGGATTGTGTGCCTCTCCTCTCTTCCTCCAGACTCTGGGACCCTGATTTCCAAATGAAATGCTAAATTTACTTTCATCAGTAGGGTTAGATATAGTTTGAATTTTATTGATTCCGATTCCGATTGTGCTTATCAGGGTTAGATTCCGATTCTTATCCAAACGTCTGTGTGTAGTGGTTCTTGAAGCACTGGCTCCAGTCCACTCTTTGGGAATCTCCCCCACATTTCTGAATGGGTTTTGTTTCACAGTCCTCTCCAGGGTGTGGTTATCTCTATTGCTTATACACCTTTTTCTACCCCATCTTCTCCTTCCCTTCACCTCTCTATTAATGTGCTTGGACACAGAGCTCTGTGAACAGCCAGCCTCTTTTGCAATGACCTTTTGTGTCTTGCCCTCCTTGTGCAAGGTGTCAGTGGTCGTCTTTTGGACAACTGTCAGGTCAGCAGTCTTCCCCATGATTGTGTATCCTACAGAACTAGACTGAGAGAACGTTTAAAGGCTTTGCAGGTGTTTTGAGTTAATTAGCTGATTAGAGTGTGGCACCAGGTGTCTTCAACATTGAACCTTTTCACAATATTCTAATTTTCTGAGATACTGAATTTGGGATTTTCCTTCGTTGTCAGTTATAATCATCAAAACTGAAAGAAATAAACATTTGAAATATATCAGTCTCTGTGTAATGAATGAATATAACATGCAAGTTTAACTTTTTTAATTGTATTAGTGAAATAAATGAACTTTTGGATGATATTCTAATTATATGACCAGCACCTGTATATTACATATCATTTTATTGTATTTTTAAAACTTATCTAAAACACTGTTTTAATTGGTCATGTATTATTATGTTTTTATTCATTTTTGTTTATTTCATTAATCTGTATTTTTTTATGTCAAATAGAAAAAAATATGTAAAGCACTTTGAGAAGCTGCTTTTAAAAGGGGTTTAAATAATGTTTATTATTTATATTGGTGTATTAATTTCTTTGTATTATTGTTTTAAGTATGCTACTGTGTGTGTGTGTGTGTGTGCGCGCGTGCGTGTGTGTGTGTGTGTGTGTGTGTTTGTTAGTGGATAATCATTTCAGTTTTTCACTGCATCACACCTTCTCTTCTCCTCCCGTCCATCTCTTTCTGTGTGGCTTGTGTCTCTGGGTTTGCAGTTCATCCTCAGTCTTGAACTCAGAGCCGAGCGATGGATGTTGAAATTCCTCCCGTCATGAGTTTCAGCAGCTCTGAACTCGTTCATGAGGAGTGTCTGTGGATGTGCAGCAGTTCAGGAAGTTCATTTCAAACACACCTGTGCAGTGCATGTTAATGCATTATGAATATTTACTTCTGCACTGCCATCATTATAAATTATAAACACAAAAATGAAGGAAGTTTGAAGGAAGGTTTGAAACTGCGGTAGACTTCGAGGTGTCCTGAGGAAAACAGCTGGTAAATCATTTTAGGAGTAGTGTGTTTAGATGTTTGCTGTCTTAAACAGGCGTTATATCCTCAAGTCTGTCGAAGTGGATCTGGGATTTGGACAGATTCTGAACGCTGGAGTTCGGACGTGTTTCTGACAGGAGTGTAAATCCTGACCGCTCCAGCAAGATAAATTACTCATATTTTCAGCATCCTGTCCTGAATGTATTCTCATGTGTGTGAGATGTTGTTGAGTGAGTGATAGGTCAATCTAGAAGGGCTTATAATTGTTCAGATGGTAAAAGCACTTGACTGATAAGATTCAAACTAGAGGTTGCCCGATATTATCTGCTGGTTGATTTCAGTACTAATACTGTCTCTATAGACCAATGGTGCCAGTAATACACAGCAATAAACATTGTGTAGTGTGTAGTTTTAGTGTGCAGTGTGTATTGTGAAGTTTTTAATGTGTAGTGTGCAGTGTCTAGTCTACCAAAGTGTAGTGTGTGCAGTGTGTGGTGTGTACCCAGCCACCTAGTTCACTGTGCCCCCTCACCTCTGTTAAGCACACTAACCTGCCCCCTCAGAAACCAATTTTTATGAAGGCCCCCTCTAGAAATGAGACCCCCCCCTCCCAGTCTGTATGGGCTGGCACTCACTCTAGTGTATAGTATGTACTATGCAGTGCACAGTGTCTAGTATGCATTAGTGTTCAGTATGCAGTGTACAGTGTGTATTGCATAATGTGTAGTATGCAGTGTACAGTGTGCATTGTCTAGTGTGTAGTATGCAGTGTACAGTGTGTATTGTCTAGTGTGTAGTATGCAGTGTACAGTGTGTTATTGTCTAGTGTGTAGTATGCAGTGTACAGTGTGTATTGCATAATGTGTAGTATGCAGTGTACAGTGTGCATTGTCTAGTGTGTAGTATGCAGTGTACATTGTGTATTGCATAGTGTGTAGTATGCAGTGTACAGTGTCTAGTATGTAGTGTCTAGTGTGTAATGCGCAATGTCTAGTATGTAATGTTTAGTGTGTAGTATGCAGTGTCTAGTGTGCATTGTCTAATGTAGTATCTAGTGTGTAGTGTACAGAGTTCAGTGTCTAGTGTGTAGTGTACAGTGTGTATTGTGCAGTGTGTGTAGTTGAGTGTGGGTGTATGACAGGACTCCAGCAGGAACTGTGTGTGTGTGTGTGTGTGTGTGTGTGTGTGTGTGTGTGTGTGTGTGTGTGTGTGTGTGTGTGTGTGTGTGTGTGTGTGTTTAGTGATAACAGCAGCTAGAGGAGTGACTGTGGTTCAGACTGGATAACTGGAGGTTAAGCAGATGATAAACTCCAGCGGGACGTGTCACATTCCCCCCGGACGCTCTGTGGGCCGTTTTTCCATCTGCAGTGAAAACAGAGAGCATGAAATCTTCAAATCCCCCAAACGAGTGCAGATAGTAAGCTGTGGGCGTCTCCGGAGAGAAGAAAAACGGCTGGCTCCACAGTGAATCATCTGCCAGAATCACTGCACATGTCATGTTTTACAGCCCAAATATGATTTTTCTGCAGCCGTGGGGATTAGACGCGCCTCTCTAACTCTAGTTATATGAGTCTCTCCTGCCGGCAGGAAATCATGAGGCATTAAGCAGAAAACTACTTCCTGTGTCACGCTCAGGGAGGACAGGAGAGCTTGATCTGATCATAAAGATCCAGACGTGATGCGTGTTCAGCTCCTGTGCGTTTGAGTTTGTCTGATAAACTCCAGGAAAACACAGTGGCTCTCACACAAAACACAGAAACATTTCCGTCATTTGTCCAAAGTTTCAGAACATTCGGAGAACACTCACGAAAAGTAACGTTCGCAAAATGACAAAATGAAATGTTCTCTTAACATTCATATAACCAAGAAAAAAAATATATATATATATAAAAAAACCTACATAAAGAGAATATACAGCAATCAAATTTTGTTAGGGAATGCTGGTATGAAAATATTTTTTAAGCATTCAGTTTTTTTTCTGAAACATGATGATGATCAGCAAAATTATAAAATGTTCCTTTAATGTTTGCATAAAAATATATTTAAAAAAAAAAGGTTTTAAAACATAACAAAAAAATCAGAAATAACATTTTCATCACTTAGAACATATTTTTGTTAGTTGAATAATAAAAGGTATGCAAATCTGAACAATAAAAACCTGTTCTAGGTTGAATTATCACTCAGCACACTTATATTCAGGTGAATTTTATGGTGAATATATGAATAATTTGTGATGCAGATTGCAGAAATATATTGTAGGCTATATGCTGTATAAAGTGAAAGTGACGCTCTGCACACAGTGAGTCTGAGCTTATGAAGACATCCCTGTAATATCTCCATCATCACACACCTGTTCACATGACTGCTGCTGTTCACAGAGAGAGACTCGTGCTTCAGTAAGCTGATGGAGATCTCACGCCTTTCCAAAGCACCGTGTCTTTTTACGCTGCACATTTATGAGCTCCAGATGAGCGCGGCGCTGCTAATCTGAAGAATGATTTTACAGACAAACCCAGCAGCTCTTATGAGCTCCGGTAATGAAGTAAACGTGCCCTTAAACTCAGAGGAAATTGTGCAGCTCCTTTACTGAGCTGCTCACGTTACACACAGCAGACGCACAGAACATCACACACTGATCCTCTCTCACACTCTCTGCACAGATCCACAGTCCTGAAGTTCTTAAGTTATTCAAATGTTGTAAGAACTGTGTTTTGAAAAGTTGTTGAAATGTTCTTTTTTGAACATTTCTTTATTTACATTTACATAGAAATCTTCTATTTCCACCCAAAATACAATGTCAGCTGAACGTTTGGTTAAGAACATTTTTAAGATGTTCTCGAAATGTTAGCAAAAAAAAAAAAAAAAAAAACATTATTCATGGAACCTTTAAAAAAAAAAAAAGTTTTAAATGTAACAACTTGTTTCAGAACATTCCAAAGTAACGTCCCCACAATGTTTTTGAAGTGATAAATGTAATGTTTTCTTAACATTAACATATAAATAACAAAAAAAGTTAAGAAAACAAAATTTTAGGCCCAACTGTCACTTTTAATATATATATATATATATATATTGATGTGTGGTTTGTTCGGAGGACAATATTTGTCTGAGATACAACTATATGTAAATCTGGAATCTGAGGGAGCAAGAAAATCTAAATATTGAGAAAATCTTCTTTAAATTTGTTCAAATTAAGTTCTTATCAATGCATATTACTAATCAAAAATTAAGTTTTTATATATTTACGGTAGGAAATTTAGTAAGAATCTTCCTGGAACATGATCTTTACTTAATATCCTGATGATTTTATGCAGTTTGACCCATACGATGTATTGTTGTCTATTGCTACAAATATTCCCCAGAGACTGGTTTGTGCTCCAGGGACAGATGATAGATGGATGTGAAGTAAGTTATGGTTTTGTATTTGTGAGTCTGATTAAAGATTTCTTTAAAGATAACTTTTGTTGTATTCCTGATGAACTCTCCGTCCATCCGAGCGTCTGCGGTGTGTGAGTGTGTGTTCATTAGTGATATCCCGCTCGTCTCCTCGGTCTCACACATGACCGCTCTCGTTGTGTCGAAGCTGTTAATTCCTCTCAGCTGTAGATGAGCGTCCGAAAGCAGGAACAATGTCTAATCTCTGCTCCGAGGCTTTGAACTCTCTCACAAACAAGCTGAAGCGGCCGATTCTCACACTGGAGCGAGACGAGAGAACGCAGAGACAAAGACGTCCAGCCGAGAGCTCGTCAGCCGAGGGACCAGGATTAATTAGCTCAGGTTGTTCAGAGACGGACACAGAAGCCCATCAGGACATTACTATTCCACACACACACACATCCTACTGTTTACTTTCACAGCTAGTCATTAAAACCTCTTTTTCACTTCTCTTTTTTAGATTTCAACCATTGAATAGTTTTAATCTTTGAATTTCATGATTTCTAAGGCCTCCTAATGATCAAAACTCTGCTGTTTCTCTCTCGATCTCCTCGTGTCCTCTGTCTCCGAGTGTTTTATCGACTCAAAGCTCTTCTAGTGTAACTGACTCAGATCTTGTCTGATTGTGATCAAGTAAAGGTCAGAATAAGGTCAGTAATATCTCCAGATGAACTCTTCCTGGACTGAAGCAGCTCAGCTTTACTGGATTCTCCATCAATCATGTTTCAGAGTCTCAAATCTGATCCTCAGGATCTTTTGAGGAGCGTTTGTTTCCAGAAGCTTTACTTTCACTGTTCCTCAGCGGAGGAATGATCTTCACAAGCCTCCAGAACATCTCACATCTTCTGAGGAGAGTTTATTTCTTCAGCTCTCGATCTCTGTGTTATATGTGTGGATCATTTACATCTCATCTCACGGAGACACATTACTGGAGATATAGAGCACAGACTCATATTTACATCAGTTTACATCAGTATCAGACGTCTTATCTCATGCCACTTCACTTCTGCAGTAAATGTGTCTTGATTTAAGGATGTTCTGATATTACTGGGAAGGTAAGAGCATCAGTACCCGGTGATCCTGAAGACTGTAATGCGTCTGTGTTCAGGAATGATAAGCTCTAGATCAGCGCTGATGCTCTTGAATGTATTTTTACAGTGAATGAAATCGATCTCTACACAGTTATGGCTCTTGGCAGCTGCTCACCTTCTCATTTGTCCCGGTTCACTGCGCTGCTTCGTCTTTGTTTCGTTTAATTGTCATTCCAGAGAACATTCCCCACTAACCCGGATTGATTGACGATGGTGGACCTGAGAGAGAGAGAGAGAAAGAGACAGCGACAGAGAGAAAGACTATTATTAGCTCAGCTCAGCACAAATACCAGGATGTGAGTGATCTGGTTTGGTTTGGTTTGGTTTAAGGACTGGATTTGGTCTTCAGAGCTGTTCCTGAAGATGGAGAAATGATTCATTGATTGTTTGCCATCGCTGTATTCCTGAGCGCTGAACTCATCCTGAGAGAGATTCATTACAAACCCACAGAAGACTTCACATTCACATCTTTAAACTGCTAGAGTCAATACTTCAATAGATATTTAACTTGTAATAGTAATTGTTCTTTAAAGTCTATATGTATATTTATTAGTATATACAGTATATATATAAATATATATATATATATATATATATATATATATATATATATATATATATATATATATATATATATATATATAAATGTGTGTGTGTGTGTGTGTGTGTGTGTGTGAGAGAGAGTCTTAAATATAATTTAAGTTTTAGTAATTTTGTTCAGTGATTTTTGAGTTGTTGTTTTTTGCAAAATACTAGGTATACATAGTGTGTATTCATTTATATTTCAGTTTTAGTACAAGTTATTTTTAGTAAATCAAGTTAAAGTATATTAAGATATGTTGAATTAGAACCAGAATAAATAAAGTTTTTAATATTTTTTCAGTTGATATTTTTATTTTGGTTGATTTCCACTCAATATACAATAAAGCACTATATAACTGCATCATTCATTATCATTTTATATATATACCTGAACTGAACAGGAACATTTGGTGTGAAGGTTTTCTGAAACAGCAAGTAGCACAATGAATTAGAGAGAAAAACTGAAATTTGATTTTCTTGTAACACATACTCCAACAATCTTTGTTATTTTTTTACGACTTTGAGAAATGATTTCTTACACTGAAACAGACTCAGTAAATCAGACTGATCTCATGTAGTGTTTAAGATTTAGAAAACACGTGAAAGTGTGATGCTGAGATGTTTAATACCGCAGCAGATCAAACCAACCTCGATCGGGACTTCGGATCGCGAATCACTTGATTAGATCGGGACTTCGGATCGCGATTCACTTGATTTAGATCGGGACTTCGGATCGCGATTCACTTGATTTAGATCGGGACTTCGGATCGCGATTCACTAGATCGGGAAACTTTCCTGAAACGACTGGAGGAAAGTGAAACGGTTCGGGATGTTTCTGATGTTCTGAAATGAGAAACAGAGAGATAGATTGTTTAGAGACGGTTTAACTGTGTGAACAAGCCTACAAAACCACATTCAACTCCGTCTGAAACATCACCATCACAATCTGAGAGAGAATAAACCAAGATCAAAAATAGAAAAAACATATTTGTTTCTCTCGATTATTAATCATGGCCTCAAACACTCATCATCATATTCTCTCATGTTTTGTGGAATAATAAAGAGGTTAGACTCACACAGAGGCTTTGAAGATCATTTCATCCTCATGAACATGAATATGCAGCCGAACAAGACATTGTCATTACAGTAACTAAAACTGAAATTAAAATTAAAACCATATTTTTTTAACTTTAAATAATCAAAATTACTTTATTTTCTCATCATAATTTAACCTGATTTACTAAAACTAAAAAAAATCTAATAAATAAAAAAAACATTATAAAAACATACAATAAAATTAATAAAACTTCAGAACGAAAAAAAAAACGGATTCAAAATATAAATAAAAACTATAATAGTATCTCGGTCAGTATTTAATAAATGTATAAATAAAGTATTTATCAATCCAGAATGTGTTTACTGAGATAAACAGCTCAAGAACGCTGGATAGAAAACATCAAAAGTGTGCATTATTATTAATTGAAGTGTTAATCAGCTCTGAGAAGGAGATCATAAATCCCAGCAGATCAAATTTACAGACTGCAGCGTTCTCCAGAAGGAGCACATTAAGCCTGTTTTCATCTGCTTTAAACATTTAGAGTCGCTCTCAACCTAATCACTGACACAACTAACCAGTTCAGCTGAAGCTCGTTAAAACCAGGAACTAATTAATCTGAACAGCTGAGGCTGGGCTGAGCTGTGTGTGTGTGCGTGTTTGCGTGTGTGTGTGTGTGTGCGTGCGTGCGTGTGCGTGTGTGTGTGTGTATGTGTCATTCTAAAAAGCTGATTTGCTGCTCAAGAAACATTTCTGATATTTTTGTGGAAACTGTGATGCATCTTATTTTTCAGAATTCACAGATGAACAGAAAGTCCAAAAGAACAGAATTTATTTGAAATAGAAATCTTGTTAAATTTTGAAATGTCTTTACTGTCACTTCTGATCAATTTGTTTTCTTCAAAAACTGAGTTGCAGTGTGTTTCTTGCCCAGTAAATCATCATATTATTCATATTTCTGAAGATCATGTGACACTGAAGACTGGAGGAATGATGCTGAAATAAATTACACTTTAACACAGATTCACACAGAAAACAGCTGTTTTACATTAGAATATTTCACTATTTTTACTGTATTTTTTATCAAATATATGCAGCCTTGGTGAGCAGAAGAGACTTCTTTCAAGAACATAATTTATTCCAAATGTTTGACCAGTAGCATATATATATATCTGCTCTCTTGTTTCTGTTAATGTGACACCATCAAAAAAAGCAGTGGCATCTCAAAATACGGGCCGTCCCGCTTCACAGCCTTCAACCGATCACCAAACACCTTCTATTTAAAATCTTCATGCTGAAAAGCATCTTGCAGCTTCATTCAGAGCGAGTCTGGTTTCACACAACTGTTGAATTGTCTTTTTTAACAGGTGTAAAGCTCACAGCCGTCCCAGTAAATATAGAGGCTGCTCTGTGCTGAAGCAACTGAGCTCCAGAAATAATGTTTAACCATCACGACGGCCATGAAGATCAGAACCAGACAGACACACGCTGCATCAGTGCTGAGGGAAATATAACACTGACTGCAAGAACAGCAAATACAACACGCTTAAAAAAGACAAACTACAAGATCCAAATGAAAACCTTCATGTCTCTGTGGGTTATCTGATCATGAGCTGCTCTAATACGACCTTCACAATCATGCACTGGAGTTAAATGGCCCTCAAGGCTAAAAAAACAAAACATGGTTATCACACTTTTAGTAACCACGGTTAATTATCTTAGGGATTTCTATTTGTGTATCCTTTCTTATTTTTTTACTTTTCCTTTGTTTTTCATAACTGCATGGTCTTAATAGTTTGATGTTATGTAGCCTACTGTTTAAAAAAAATGAAAAAACAAATCAGATTTTTTTTTTTTTTTTTTTTTTTGTGATATACACTCCGAAGTCCTGATCTGAATCAAATGATTCGTGATCCGAAGTCCCGAACTAGTGAATCGCGATCCGAAGTCCCGAACTAGTGAATCGCGATCCGAAGTCCCGAACTAGTGAATCGCGATCCGAAGTCCCGATCTAAATAAAGTGATTCGCGATCCGAAGTCCCGAACTAGTGAATCGCGATCCGAAGTCCCGATCTAAATAAAGTGATTCGCGATCCGAAGTCCCGAACTAGTGAATCGCGATCCGAAGTCCCGAACTAGTGAATCGCGATCCGAAGTCCCGATCTAAATAAAGTGATTCGCGATCCGAAGTCCCGAACTAGTGAATCGCGATCCAAAGTCCCGATCTAAATTAAGTGAATCGCGATCCGAAGTCCTGGTCTGAATAATCATTCGTTTTCAGGTAATTTCACTGTAATGATTTATTTCGAATAAGGCTGAATTACAACAGCAGTGGTTTCATACACATACTTAATTGCATTAAAGATAATATAAGTATGGCTGATATTGTTAGGATAATGTCATAGCATCTCTACTAAACATGCATCAGATTATTTGTAAATAAAGATGATCGGAGTATGTTTTACAAAAACAAAACACTATCTCAGTTTTTCTACTTCAAAATCTCATGTGTGTTTCTTGCCATTTCTTTGTAATTATTTGTGAAAAGTATTTAAAAAAATTTGGAGTGAAAATGGTTTCAAAGTAAAACAACAATTCTACAACAACTTTTTGTGTAGTCACACACACACACACACACACACACAAAGACACACACACACAATGTGATTCTGAACATAATCATAGTTCCTTTCTTTTCACAAAAAAACGTGTGTGTGTGTGTGTGTGCGTTTGTGTGTATTTGTGTGTGTGTGAGAGTCTGTGTGTGTGTACTTGTGTGTGTCAGTGGTGTGTGTGTGTGTGTCTGGCCAGGGCAGTGGAAAGACACAGCAGAGATGTGACACGTGTGAAATTAGCTTGCCTGAATCTCTTCTGCCAGAGAGAGAGAGAGAGAGAGAGAGAGAGAGAGAGAGTGACTACTACCATATGCAGTGGCTTTAGTCCAGTGGTGTGTGTGTGTGTGTGTGTGTGTGTGTGTGCGTGTGTGTGTGTGTGTGTGTTCTCTTCAGGATTTATTTATTCTGCTCTGAACTCTGACAGCACGGCATTGTGGGTCTCTGGGCCTCCATATACACTCCTGATTATTCGAGCCGGTTTACAAGACGCAGAGCAGGAGGAGCGACGCGAGAGCCGAGAGACAGAAGAAGGACACGGCTGCAGGATTGCTCTCAGAGAGCGAGGAGCTGCTTCCCATAGTTTGGCTTCGATCCACAAACCACATGAAACTGAGACTCTCAGCTCCACACCAGAGACGCACACGTGAAGAACATGGCCACGCTCCGGCAGCAGCAGATCACACTGAGACTAAGAGTTTTTATCACAGAGACTCACAGAGCTGAAGTCAGAAAAGCCCTCAGATCGCATTCAAATACACCAATGGAAAAAACACATCAAATGTTTGGTTTTTAGTTGAAAATTGAGTCATGTAAACATCCCCTGAGACGCATTGTGGAAAAGAATAATAATAAACAAATCAAAATACATTTTTCTTTTGCACTCAGATGTTGCAAGTCGATTTTAGACATGGAATTAAGTAATACTTCACTAAGTTAAACTAACAAAGTGAATAAGTACAAAGTAATTATTGATATTTTTAAGCACGCAGTGACATGATACTTCTGTAGCATCTTTGGTTTGTCACTGCTCTGATGTTTGCACATCATGTTCTTCCAGTGAAGACACATACAGCAGAGTCATCAAACAAGCATCTGACCACAAGCTCAGAGTGACCACAACAACACAGACTCCGTCAGACGTCTGGACATCACACACACACACTCAGGGCTTTCTCTCTTTCTTCAAGTCTAGGTGTGGCACTAAGAAGAAGAAAAGGAACAAGCACGGATGAAATGTGCACAATAAAATCAATAGCATGCAAAAATATATCTTATAGCACAAGGTCTGAACGCTTTTATCAAGTGTCTTTAACACTTTGAAGACTGCTAAATAATAATAATTACAACAACAAATAAAATGTGTATTTAAAAATATGAAGAAGAGTGAGAGTATGCATATGTTTTTTATGTCTGTGTTTCCTATTAATATTAATAATTGAATTAATCAGTTAATAACAATATAGATTTGTTTCCTGATGCTCTGCTGGTGGATCGAGCTCATGGGATTGGATTGGATTGAAGGTCACTTTGGGTAGAAGTTTTGGATAAAAGCATGAATGCTAATGCAGTTTAAAGACTGACAACACAAACATACTTCACAAGCAGATGCAGAAACCAAGAGATGAACTAAAACTCCCAAACGGCCGCTCATTCAAACGCACTGAGCACAGAAAGTGTCCAGGTTATTTGTGGGCCATCGTAGATCCACATATCTGTCAAAACCAGACACAGAGAGCCTTCAGGAAACCTACGAAGACAGAAGAGCTGCAGAGGAGTTTCAGCAGCAGAAATAGTTCGGGAGAAACCACCAAATCCATCAGTGCTGGACGAGCTGGTCACTTACGGGAATACTGTGGAGAAGTCTGAATGAGACGACATACGGACAAACATCACTGTCATAACCAAACGACTCCAGATTCAGAAATACATGGAGCATAATCAAAGAATGTCTCTAAACGCCAAAGGTCATGGGTTCGGTTCCCAGAGAATGCATGGACTGATCAAATGTGTTGAGTGTGAAGTCACTGCTGAATGCACGAATGTAATGAAACCGTCCTGAACTCAACAGACACTGATTCATCTCTGATTCAGCTCCTGAGCACAGACAGAGCTCAGAGTCGAACCCAAACATCAGCCGTGGTTCCTGTCCAACACAGATGGACTGACAGATGCTGTGAAGAAGCCTGAGGCCGGCCGTCACACACCGCTGGAGAACGAAACTACACCATCTTAGAGAAACACAACTGCAGATGACCTGAACCTGACAGAAGCAGCACACACTGCAGTAGATTACTGTAAACTGTGCATGTCTAGTTTCCATGCGTCTGGTTTAACACTAATAAACTCATGTTTTAATGCACAATAACCAGGTCTGTATATTAATCATCAGTAAATCCAATTAGTTTTTATCCGAATATTTAACTTAAGCTAAACTAAAAGAAAATGAGACACTTTTTAGTGGATATGAAATTTGTTTAATATTTTATTTATTTATTTATTTATTTATATATATATATATATATATATATATATATATATATATATATATATATATATATATATATTATTTTATTTTAATTCATTTTAATTAATTTTAATTCATTTTAATGTTTTAGTTTTTAGTTAATACATTTTATGTTTTGCTTAACCATAATAACCCTGGCCTAAAATGAACAAGTTAAACTAATTGAAAAACCACTTCTCTTTGGAAGGTTTTTATTTTTATTTTATTTTATTTTATTTTATTTTTATTCTTTTTATCCTTTTAGTTTTGGTTAACTATAATAACCCTGGCCTAAAATGAAAAAGTTAAACTAAATGAAAATGTCACTTCTCTTTGGAAGGTTTTTATTTTATTTTATTTTATTTTATTTTATTTTATTTTATTTTATTTTATTTTATTTTATTCTGCTGATGCTGATGTTTTTAGTTACCTTTAATAACCCTGTCCTCAAATGAACTTTGTCTAAACCTGTTTGGCCTCTACACATGTTTATATTTCACATTAACATCATTACTCAAATATATCCCTTTAATATTTACCTGAATATTTAGCTAAAACATGTGGATGAACATCTGGACGGAGAGGACAAATATAATGAGTGTAATTTCCCAGAATGAGTTATGATGATGATCTGCACTCATATTTGTATCTGATCCAACAATAGCAAGGAGTTTGTCTCTCACATCGCTCACATCGGTCATGAAACAACCTTTGGATGAGCAACAGTGTAAAATATTCATGACAAACAGAATCAGAAATATCCAAGACTATTGCACTATAGATTATTTTTGTCTTCACTGGCAGGAATGTATGTATTCTTATTCTGAATGAAATTAGTTTACAGTCTGAGAAGTGATTTTATTACTCAGTATTCTTGTTTTTTATATCCATACAGGTATTGAGTGTTGATTTTTTTTCCCAGTGCACCTCGAAATATTTATTAAAATCAAAGAAAGCTTATCGTTAAAACAAATAAATAATATGCTTAAATCTATAAGGAAAAAAATAATGCAAATAATTATTTATATTCTTACACAATTGCAGACTTATTTTAGTATCAGTGAGATAATATTATACTTTTTTACTGACATTTAAAATTTGTATAGTTTTTAGTATTTATTTTTAAATTTTCTATTTTGATTTTTGTCTTAGTTAAATCTTTAATAATTTTGTGTTTTGTCTTTTTTTATATAAAATTATAAGATAATTGTTTTATTTTATATTATATTATATTTTGTCATTACAATAATAATCAAATATTTTTAATTTAATTTAACCATTAACACATGTTATCGTATTTGTTTTAATGCACTTATAAAAATTAATAAACAAAATAAGTATTTTAGCTGATTCCAAACATACTATATATACTTGAGCTGTTATATTATCCTTTTGGTCAGACTTTTGCATCTAGATGTAATTTGGATAAACGTTACTGATATAGTGTTTTCTTTGTGTGAATATAAAGTGAAAATAAGAGGATGTATTTTCAGCAGACATGAGTTTAAGCTTTACACGATCAGGATGAAGTCTTTACGCAGGTCATGCATGAGTTCATTCATTAGACATGGACTGTTTCGGCCGTTTTGATTGGCCACGGCCGTCCATCAATCACTGACAAACACAATAAGAGGAAAGGAAAGAAAGGAAGAACTGAGTGATTTTCATCATGTTTGCTTCCCTAAACGCTTCTCGAATGTCTGTATTCTGGAGCGACGCCGGGTCAGCGGTGTGTGTGTGTGTGTGTGTGTGTGTGTGTGGTTACGTCACGGCTCAAGCATCGCAGTGATGCATGGCTCAGATCTTTCTGGTGATGTCAGCCTCTCTCTTGTTCTTTGCTGTGGTTTCTGCAAACGCAGTGAAATCGTTAGCTTCACTTTTATAAAGTTAAACTTGATCCTGCGTCTCAGGATCCAGAGGAGCGTTTGTGTTCGGTGTGTTTCTGAACAGATGAAGTGTGTGTGAGTTCAGCAGGTTTGAGAACATTAGAGCGCTTTATTAACAACGCTGGGACTGCTAGAAAGCCTCAAATATGATCTTCCACACAAGAGAACTTATTCATCCTCCGTGAGCTTTTCTGCTCGTCGTGAGCTTTCAGATGAAGAGGTTTTTTCTTATTTTCTTAAATGTTTTATTTAGATTGGACTGGATACAAGACACATTTACTTGAGATGTGCATAGACTGTGATATTAAATGAATTTCTGCTTAAAACAAGAACAAACATCTGTCAGTGTGGCACGCTTATAATCATTAACTAAAACTAAAATCCAAACTTAAGCATTTACTGCAATAAAAAGAATTGTATTCAAGCTAGCTGACATTTAGATTTCTTCACTCTTGAGACATATATGAATATATTTCCTTGAATTTAAATATTTAAAGCAAAATATATTTTTAAATTCTAAAAAAACGTATTTAAATATTTATTATAACATGATTTAATAATTATGTTGATTTATCAGCACACAATAATATAATATAATATAATATAATAATTATATTAATGATTGTATTCTGAATGATTTATCAGTGCACAATAATATAATATAATATAATATAATATAATATAATATAATATAATATCAGCTAGTATCCAGCAGGTTTGAGGTTTTTAGTCGATCTAGTGAATGTTTCTGGCGTCTTTCGCTGTGAAACGACTCTGGCTTCAGTCTGAAGGTATTCAGGTATTCAGATATAACAGATGAGCTGTTAAAGCTGTTTTATGAATAAAACACATGCACGAAAAGCCTAATGTAGTTTCCCATAGTCTGTTCAGACGGCCGTATAAACGTCTGATTGATTTGCTGAATGTCCAGTGAACGCCAACGTCTCAGTTTAGAAGAATAAATACAGTCAGATCCTCTGCTTTCTCAAACGCAACGCTCGCTGTCGTTCCTGTGTGGGAATGAGGTTGACCTTTGACCTCTGATGGACACATCATGTATCTGTCAGTCACAGAGAAACTCTTCCGATCTTCAGACGAACACGGTCATCACACAAACACTTCCAGTAATGAGTTTAATGCTGGTTTAGTTGGACTCGGATGAATGAGACGGCATTAGTCTCAGCTGTGAGATCATGAAGAACGAATCGAGACACACTCACAGATGTGTCACTCTGTACAAACAAGCTGAAACTTTACTTTTTAATCTTCTATGAACATTCTGAAACAATTATATACATCAAAACAAAGGTTTGCTGAGCATCCAACTAAAACGTTTCAGGAAAAACATTCCATGTGTGAATGATGCTTTAATTATTAAAGAGCAGACTAGTAAAGATTGTAGTTCAGTTGTTTTGTTCCTGAATGAATCAGTGTTTGAAAGAATCGACTGAATAAATGATTCAGTACTCACTTTAATGCAGTCGCTTGTCACCATCTACTGGTGTAAGACACAATAAAACCCCACTGCTACAGCACACACACACACACACACACACACACACACAGGAAGGTGAGTGCTGTCAGCAGCGAGAGCAGACACACCCTACAGGAATCCAAACATCATGGCATATTGTTTCTGAGTCCAGTCTAGAGTTTACCTTCTTAATTCAAGCTCCTAACGTTATTGAAGAGAAAAAAACATGTTTGTCTTCAGGATCTTACGTCAGAGAGAGTAATACCTCCAGCACCTCCAGTCACTGCTATTCATCAACTCCCCCAAATGACTAAAAATATTTCTATATATTTTTAAATATATTTAAAAAATGGGACAAAATATATACTTGCTAAAATATATATCTACATATATTTACATAAATATATTTTCTACCAATATATTTATATATTATTTACAATATATATATGTCACTGTCTTCTGTGAGTGTTGTGTTTGTTTGGTGCCTTGTTCTCTCTCCTTTCTTTTCCTGACCCCGCCCACCTTCTCACCTCATTACTGTTTAGTTGCTCCACCTGTGTTTCTGTGTAAATTACTCAGAAGGTAATGAGGGAACTGGAGACAGGTGGGGAATAATCAGTAAACCCAAACAAGGAGGAAGGTGACCAAATAAGGGAACAGACAGTTCATAAGGTGACAGACACCGTGGGAAAGGAGGACACCTAGTGGAAACCCAGGGAACACAACCCAGACACTGTGACAGTGTCACCTTTAAAGAAAGTTCTTAAAAAAAGTAATTAAAAAGTTACTTTTAACAGTAATGCATATTTCTTAGTAACTAACACAACACATGTGTTGTCATAACATTCACCTTGGTGATTAAAAATGTATCTTTTTTGAGACCCCAGGAGCCCAAATTCAGACCCAGAACAATAAAACCCATAGAAGAGGTGGAAGTTCAAAGGAGGATTCAGTTCTGGATTTCGGAACGGGTTCGCGAATCATTTGAGTCAGTTTGGGAGTTCAAAGCGGGTTCGCGAATCATTTGAGTCGTTTGGGGATCGCGAATCATTTGAATCAGTTTGGGAGTTCAAAGCGGGTTCGCGAATCATTTGAGTCGTTTGGGGATCGCGAATCATTTGAATCAGTTTGGGAGTTCAAAGCGGGTTCGCGAATCATTTGAGTCGGAGCATGAATCATTTGAGTCAGTTCGGGAGTTCGTAGCAGGTTCGCGAAACATTTGAGTCAGTTTGGAAGTTTGGAGAGGGTTCGCGAATCATTTGAGTCAGTTTGGGAGTTCGTAGCGTTTTCGCGGATCATTTGAATCAGTCCGGGAGTTCAAAGCGGGTTCGCGAACCCTGTGTTTCTATTTAGAACCCCAATTAACCCTTTTTTCTAAGAGTGTTGTCCAGTGTTGGGCAGTAACACGTTATTAGTAATTTAAATTAAATTACTAATTTAAAATTAAATATTTAAAATTAAAATTAAAAATAAGCTTTTAATCGAGCTTAACACTTACATATAATTACCATATATTCAAAATATACTTTGGCAAGAACAAAAAATATTTTTATGATACTTTAACTATCCATTAATCGTTATTTTTGTCTCTTAAATTTAATTCATTTTATAATGCTGTTTCATTAAAGTAATGATGTCTTTCTTTTTTCTTGCTTTCTTCTGTTTGCTTCAGGTTTGGTCTTTGATTTTCTGTTTGAATGTCTCCTATTTCTTGTAAAATTACCTTGAAATTTTGAAACTTGCCAAATAAAAAAATATATTTTTACTGTTATTATTATTGCTATTATTATTGCTATTGTTATTATTATTATCATTACAGCTTTTATTATATTTTTACTCTTATTATTGTTATTATATAACATTATTGCTATCATTATTATTTTTACTATTATTATTGTTATTATTATCCTTATTATTATTACTACTACTATTAGTATTAGTATTATTATTGCTATAATTATTATTACTAATATTATTATTATAATTTCTCCTATTATTATTTTTTTTTACTGTTATTATATTATATTATTGCTATTATTTTATTTTTACTATTATAATCATTATTGCTATTATAATCATTATTGCTATTATTATTATTATTATTATTACTATTTTTATTATTGCAATTATTATTGCAATTATTATTATTATTACTATTAGTAATAGTAGTAGTAGTATTAAATATTCAGTTTTCCTCAGAAATAATATGCAGTTAAGAGTAAAATAACTTGAGGTATTTTAGATGGACGTCACAGTCCAAAACAAAGCTAGAATCACGCTTCCATTTGGAAACAATCCTGTATCAGTGTGTGAGTGATTGGCTTCGATAGCATCGTACATTCTTCAGACTAATGGCTTTCAAACCCACTGTATCCCTCGACCGATCCTATCTCTCTCTCTCTCTCTCTCTCTCTCTCTCTCTCTCTCTCTCCCTCTCTCTGCAGGAATGCTTGATTACACAGTAATTAGTATCAGAAGTGAAAGCTGAACACTGCCACTCTTTCCCAGGAGTTTTCTGGATTCACTCAAACTCAGCTTTCCGTTGTGAGGTGCTTTTGTCTTCAGCATTATTCCTGAGGTTTTTCTCATACATGCAACAGATGTGTGTTTCTGTACAGGTGTGAGTTTGTCCCTGTGAGCTGAAACACATCTGGGAACAGCTCATATTACTCTGTGAGTCTCAGCATGAAGGTCATATTTCACTCCTAAATCAAAAAATAAGTGCAAATATTTAGCTTATACGTAGAAAAACAAACCTGCTTAAGACCATAATAATCCTTTACCATTATTTGCATGCCAATTAAATTGCTTTAATACACAATCTGTAATACATTATGAGCATATCTTTATGTGTTTTAAATATCTTCATTATATATATAATATGACATAATATAATAATACATTTTAACTCAAACTAGCATAAAGTAAATATGCACTAAACGAATTGGTATAGGTTTTACTTTTTAACTAATTTCACAAATAATTAAAGAAACAGAAAGTAACAAATTGAATTAAAAATGACATTTTGAACATCCTAAGAAACATATTTATTTATGATTTTTTATATATATATATATATATATATATATATATATATATATATATATATATATAATTTTTTTTAAAATGCATAAATACTTACATTTGAATACCAAACATTTTATATGTAATTATTAATAGTTTTAATTATTTAATCATTTATAAAATGAAAATTTACAATAATTTTGTATTTTCTGTTCTTTTTGTGATTTTTTTATTAAGTTTTAGTAATTTAATATAAGTTCAATTAAATTAAACTCAGAAATGCTTATGCCAATTACATTTTATTCTATAATTCTATTAATTCCATTTCAGTTAAAATGTATTTTAGTAGTGGTTTTGGTTTTATTTACCTATAATAACTTCAGTAATTAATGTAACTTACACTAATGAAAACAGGATGTTACAATGCAAATAAAATATAATTTCTTTTTACAGTTTTTTTACATTTTTTACAGGTTTCATTGAGATCCAAACCAACAGTTTTCTGCCGACTGGACGTTTTCTCTCGTGTCAGGAATGAAACTTACAAGCTCAAGTGTTTCCTCAAGTTTGCTCAACTTTCTTCTCTTCCTCCTTTGAGAAGTTCTCCAGGTGTGCGTGTGTTCGGCTGCGATACGGATGCATCCGCACATTACAGACGGTCTGAGCTCTTCAGGAGACTGATCTCACACAGGCGTCCGTCTGAAGTCTGTGTGAAGTCTGTGTGAAGTCTGTCTGAAGTCTGTGTGAAGTCTGTGTGAAGTCTGTGTGGGCTTATGTTAAGCAGCTTAATGGAGCTTCTCTGAAGTTCAGGAAAGCCGTAATCAGAAACCTGTCCAGAATCGATCCTCTCTCTGCTCTCTATCATTTCATAGTCAGATCCATTCAGTATCGCACCTGATGTCCCACAGGGTGCAGATAAGGCTTAAATCAACCACAAATGTCCAATAAAGAGCTTTAACTGAAGTGAAATTGAGCTGCGAGGATGAGATGGGCTTCTGCTTCTCAAACTGCTGAAGAAACGGACTTTCTCCGACAGGAGTCACATACACACTACTCTTGTGCTGCAGTTTGCTCTTTTTTAAAATATCAGATCATAATTAATGATTACCATCAACAGAGTTAGTCATCTGTCACAAGAACACAAGGAAATCTTTAGACCTTAGGCTTGTTTTCAAAAGAAAATATATCAAAACATATCAAGTTTTCGCTAAAAACAAACGGTCAGAAAAACTGCTTCGTTCAAAGCTTATTTTTCTGAAGCCACTGGCAGATATTTATCATTGTTTTAAGCAAAAACAGATGTGTTTTAATTAACTTCTGTCAGCAAAGACTGTAACAAATGTATCACTCATGATTAACTAAGGTTCTTTTTATAAAGTGATACCTAATATGTATTAAAGAACAATGTTAGTACTGTTACACTGCATAAATTACTTTCTGAATTAATATTTGAGTCTTGTTTTCCAGTACAAATATCTAAACCGTCTTAAATTAAGATACATTTACTTAAGGAACAAGATTACTTAGGATATAAAGTCTTGTTTTCTGAAAAATGCATCAAGATTCATTGAATTTCTGCTTAAAGAAGATCAAATATGTGCTAGCTGGGCCACTGACAGATATTTTAAGCATAAACTCACTTTATTTGAGTATTTGTTTCTGGGAACAAGAAGGAATTTTGCTTCTCATGTAAACGAAACAAAATACGGTGTAAGAAGTATTTCTTTGTGTAGCTCCTCCAACACGTTTCCACAAGAGAGATTTGCTGAATCTCTAACTCTCAGTTTCTTTTGTTTGTGAGTGCGAACACAATCTCTGGATCACAGACTAATAATCCACACGGGAATGTCAGCGGAAAGGAAAATACGGGATCAGCGGAGCTGCATTTGTAATCATGAATCCAGCAGATCGCTCCTGATGGGTTTCTGCAGCTACATAAAAACCTCTACATTTGATTTGATCAAGTCTCAGGACATTAAAACTCTTCAGCAGTGGAACAAACATCTTCATAAGCATTTTCAGTGGTCTCAAATTAGGGCAGGGGGACACTGAGTCATTGGTTTGGCACGCCGTATTTATGAGATGAAAAATCTAAAGATTTATTATTATTAAGTTAAAAGATATTTTAAGTGGTAATTATGAGATAAAAAGTAGCTGTATTAAAAAAAAAAAGTTGAAATTATTAAATAAATAGTTGTTATTTTGATAAAAAAAAAGTAAAAACCATGACTTTAAGTCAAAAATTGTACATTCTAAGTCATTATTATGAGATAAAGAGACAAAATGATGACAAGTCAAAATTATAACTTACTAAAGTCATAAATATTATGAGACTTAACTTTTTCAAAATAATGATATATTTGAATTAGCATTTTGCCTTTTTATCGTAATTTAACTTTAGAATGGCATTTGACTTCTTATCTCATAATTACCACTTAATATATCATAATCCCGACTTTTATCTCATAATTTTATCTTTTTATGTCCTAATCTCGACTTTATCTCATAATTATGATATAGTATATCATAATTTCTCATACTGTCCATTTATATAATTTCAACTTTTTCATCTCATAATTATGACTTGGCACAGTATGCCACAATTTCTACATTTTATCTCATAATACATTTTTATGCCAATTTTTACTTTATCTCATAACTTTTTATCTCATAATTATGACTTAGTGTGTCATAATTTCTATATTTTATCTCATAATTTAGACTTTTATCTCATAATTTTGACTTTTATCTCATGATGTGTCATCATTTCAATATCATTTCAACATCGTAATAATAACTATGCCATAATTTCTGTTTTATCCCAGAATTTTAATTAGTCATAACCTCGTATTTTCATCTCATTCTTATGACTTACCAAAGCACGGTTCTGTTTCTTATGTGGGGAAATGTTCTGTAGATATGTGATTATTAAACTTCAGAAGGTGATGATTTCATTAAATAAATGAGTGCTGCACGTTTCAATCAAATCAGGAGGATCACTGTCTCAGAGTTCTCCACAATCAGTGAATGCTGCACATTTATACAGTTAAAGCACAGACTTCCTCACGTCTTGTTTGGTCGTAATACACATGAGAGTTTAGATTTTACAGCCTACATTACCCAGAAGCTCCCCACAGACGACACACAGGCATTGAGTCATCATTTTCCACAGATATGCTTCAGTTCCACATCTGAAATCTGCGCTGGAATCCCTCAGGTGGGTCTCAATCAGCTAATAAACATGATTACATAATGGCAAAGTATTAGTGGAAATCATTACAGCGTGTCACATGATCTGAGCCGGTCGGATGGACACGCATGAGTGAGGTTAAAAAGAGGAATCGAGCCATTTCTGCAACTGCGCTTGACTTTACAGCTGAATTTTGACCCCTCCTTGACTACACACACACATCACACGCACCGTCACACACACATCACATCACACACACACACACTAGTGTCACACAGTTGGAGAACTGTGCGTGTATGAACTGGGATTGATATATATATAGAGTCTGAACAGGTGTGAAGCGAAAACCAGCAGCGCTTGAACATCTCTGTGTGTCTCACAAACACGTGATCAAGCTCACCCTAAACTGTCCAGTCAGGGGAACTGGACACAAGCGTCTCCTTACTGGTCAGAGGAACGTAAAACTGCCAGCGTTTCAAACAGCAGGAATGTAATATTTATCTCCAGCTACAAGAGTGAGATATCTGTCATCCGATGAAAGAGACCTTTATCTGAGAGAATGCCTTCAGAGGCTTGAGATCTTCTTTACAGCAGATTTACTGCTCAAAACTTGTGGATTTGTGGCGTCTGTAAAGCATGCATCATCATAACATGACTTCAGACGTGCCATACGTGCAACACACTCACTTTACTGTAATAGCATGTGTGTGTGTGTGTGTGTGTAAACACATGAATTAGAGGTAAAGGAGGCTCCTCGTCTCACATATGGAAGAGATTTCTCAGCAGCTGCAGTCAATCTGAGCGTTTGCTGAAAGAGACACTCTGAAATGAATTCTAAATGAACATGGAGCTCTTTACCAGCGCTGATGATCGCTGCACAAAACATGGCGTATGTTTGCCTGCTCAAACACCATCGAATCCAGCCAATCACACGTTCAATCTGGATGTGTTCAAGATGAGGTTTCTAATCAGGTTCATTGACATCACTGAGCGGGATTTGAGAACCAGTTTCTATCAGTGTGAGAACATGTTGATGCCCAGTTCTCAGATGTGCAGATGAACTGGTTCTGCTTTGTAAGAACGAAGGACTGATGAAGTTTAAGGACACGGGTAAATGAAAGCGCCACAGATCCTCGGTCTGTCCTTGAGCTGCGCTGACAGATGAATTATGGTCCATTGTTTGGAGACGTCGAGCAGCAGATGCTGAAGTTATGCAAAGATTCATCAGTGCTCTCGGACAAACATTTCTGCAGCGCTCGAGACTATTTGTCTTCCAGAGACACTCACAACTCACTCGTGTTTTTAGGTTTATGGTGAGACGATTAGCTGAACCCCTGGAGACAGAACGGAAAACTTTATTTATCCAGCATTTAAATTAGAAATATGTCATGACATACCATGAATACCAGATCAACAAAACACGTTTTTAGTTGCTGAAAAGATAGATGGAAGGAAGGATGGCTGGCTGGATGGATGGATGAATAAATGGACAAAAACATGGATGGATGGAAAGATGGATGGATGAAAGTACAGATGGGTGAATAAATGGACGATATCATGGGTGGAGGGATGGGTGGGTGGATGGACAGAAGAATTGCTAGATGGATGGATGGATGGAAGCATATGACAGATGGATGGATAGATGGTGGATAGATAGATGAACAGAACTTCTAGGTGGGTAGATGGATAGATGATGGATGAATGGACGGACAGATGGTTGATGGATGATGGATTGATGTTTGGATGGATGGATGGTGGATGAATGGATGGATGGATTGATGGATAGATGGATGGATGGTGGATGAATGGATGGATGGATAGATGGATAGATGGATGGATGATGGATGAATGGATGGATGGATTGATGGATAGATGGATGGATGATGGATGAATGGATGGATGGATTGATGGACAGATGGATGGATGGTGGATGAATGGATGGATGGATTGATGGATAGATGGATGGATGGTGGATGAATGGATGGATGGATAGATGGATAGATGGATGGATGATGGATGAATGGATGGATGGATTGATGGATAGATGGATGGATGATGGATGAATGGATGGATGGATTGATGGACAGATGGATGGATGGTGGATGAATGGATGGATGGATTGATGGATAGATGGATGGATGGTGGATGAATGGATGGATGGATTGATGGATAGATGGATGGATAGTGGATGAATGGATGGATGGATTGATGGATAGATGGATGGATGGTGGATGAATGATGGTTGAATGGATGGTGAGCGTATGGATGGATGGGTGGATGGATGGTGGATGAATGGATGGATGGATGGATGGATGAATGGATACCTTGGGGATGGATGGATGGATGGATTGGTAGTTGGTTGGAAGGATGGATACACATACATATTGTGGTTGGATGGATGGATGGATGGAAGCATAAGACAGATGGATGGATGGATGGATGGTGATGGATAGATGAACAGAACTTCTAGGAGAGTAGATGGCTAGATGATGGATGAATGAACAGACAAATGGTTGATGGATGGTGGATTTATGTTTGGATGAATGGATGGATGAATGGTGGATGAATGATGGTTGAATGGATGGTGAGCGTATGGATGGATGGACGGATGGACGGATGGATGAATGGATACGTTGGGGATGGATGGATTGATATTTGTTTGGAAGGATGGATACACATATATATGGTGGTTGGTTGGATGGATGGATGGATGGATGGATTAATGAATGGATGGATGGATGGAAGGAATTTCAAGGTGGATGAACACGTGTTGGACAGATGGATGGACGGATCGACCGTAGCACTGTAAACACTTGCTGGTAAGTGCAGCTCCGTCCTGTGATGAGTTCTTCACACTGAAGCAGGATCAGATGCTGTTTCTCAGAGAGTCAGAGATCGACCCGCGGGTCACAACCTGCTGCTCAGAAACACTCCCTTCCAAATCTCCTGGGGTGTGTTTCGCCCTCAGACGCCGCACGCAAATCTTGCTAAAGCAGCCGGTGAGAGTGTCTGAGCCGTTCCTCTTCTGCTGGACGTGAGCGATGATCTCTCCATCCCACATCAGGCCTACAGCAGACGTATAACTCACACACATCCCACCGCAGCTCACTCCCATTAACCTGTGCAGGGTCCCTGCGTTATAAACCACAGCGAAGGCAGGAAATTCCTGAGCTTCATGGAGAAGAGGAATGTCATGAACGGAAAACACACAGCAGTTTGTTGATAATCTATGGCTGAAGCTGTGTGCTCACATCCTGATGTGATAATAACCACTGTTAGTTTAGGATTATTTATATACTGTTTTGAACTGCTTTTATTGTTATACTATCAGTCTTCATTTTGAAGTACGTTTAGTAATTTTATGCGTTTTTCTCCATTTATGTATTTATTAAAATGTATTTCTGTGATGCTCCGCTGTATTTTCAGCATCATTCCTCCAGTCTTCAGTGTCACATGATCTTCAGAAATCAGAATAATGTGATGATTTACTGCTCATTTTTATCAGTCTTTATTGTCTGCATTTATTAATAATGATTCTTATTATTAACAGTTTTTGTGCAACTGCATAAAATGCAGTCTTTGTGAGCATAAAAGACTTAATTATTACAAACCTCTGCATATTAAAATTGAAATTGCAGTTCTGTGTCCTTTTTTCAATTGTTTTAAAAAACACAAGAATGTCATAAAGTCCATTTGGATTCCATGTTGTTGGCTTTAAAGCGGAATAAAGGTTACAGAGGACAAAATCCTTTCCCCATTTTTTACAGAGCAACATTGAGATTTGTGTTTCCTGAGGGTCATAAATTGGCCTGATGCCCCTCTGACGCCCCGAAACCACGTTCCCACAGGAACAATGTGCATCTCTCTTGCTGACTGTGTGTGTGTGTGTGTGTGTGTGTGTTTGGCCTTGAGCCTGTGAATTATCAGAGATGAATCAGATTATCAGCAGCAGCTGCTGAATGCATGTCCTCGCTGCTGCACAGGAACAGGAAGTTCTTACAGTGAGGTCTGGAGGCCAAACTACTAGAGAGGTCTGTGAAGGAAACGGTGAGTTCGGAAGCGTCACCGAGTGCTCATTCCTCATCAGACGTGTGCCAAGGCCAAACCGGACTCTTCCAGAACCAGACCGTCACACGAGCTGAAGCGGAGCCGCTTTCAGAGGACTTCCTTTGTGCGAAACACAGTTTGACTGAATGCAGATTCTGATTTGTTCAGTCTTGCGTTTCGGGGGCGTGATGGGAACCATCTTCAGCTTTTAATGAGCAGAACACATCGAGCTGAAGATGCGGAACTGTTCACAACAGATCTCACTGCTCACTAATGTTTCTAATTGGAAATAAAAAATAAAAAATAAAATAAAAAAATAATAAAATAAATCTAAATAGTAATATTTAAAAAGAAAATCAAAAAAGAAAAAGAAAAACATACAAAAGCTCACAACAGAATAACTATATATGTAACTAAAATTAACATGAAAACTGAAAGTATGAATATAAAGCTAATTAAAAATATTAATTAAAACTATCAATTGATTTATGCCCCATTTTTTAATGGACAGCCTGTCTTATAAACAGTCACGTGTGACACTAGTCTTGCATATTAAGTTCTCCCCAAAATTGCCAGCAGAATTTAGACATTTTCACTTAACTTCTGCTATTTGACTTCACAGAGTATTAAATTATAAACATAATCAATGTGAAAAAGACAGTTCTGACATCATTTACTTATTTCTTTATTTTTTTATCATTTGCTTCTAGCAGAACACAATACTGGACCCCACTGAGTTTCAACATTCTGCACAATATCTTCTTCTGTGTTCTGAAGAACTGAAGTCGTTCAGGTCAGAAGCAGCACAGTGCGAGTTAATGATGACAGAATGTGCGTTTTTGTTTGAACGATCCCGCTAATGATCATGCTGTGTATCAACGGTGGAATGTCTCAATAACAGCAGGAAGTGAAAGACGTGTGAAGTGTTCAAGAGTACAAAAGACTCTCAGCAGTCCTGCATCCCTGCTGAACACCTGCTGACTCCAGGCTCAGATCCGGAACAGTGATGTCAGCAGTAACTGAGAGGGAGGAGAGCAATCTGTGATGCCAGCTGGAGTGTTAATGGAGAAACACCTGCACACACACACACACACACACACACACACACACACACACACACTCATCACAGTCTGTCACTGTGAGTTGTGAGTGTGAAGGACTTTTAGTTTGAGCAGAAATGTGATTGGTCAGGAGCAATCTTTGGAAAATTATTAAAATAATAATGGGATCGCAACTGTTTCTCCAAGACAGTAATGAGATTAAATGCAGAAGACTTTAATATTCCATCCATCCATCATCTTCCGCTTATCCGGGGCCGGGTCGCGGGGGCAACAGTCTAAGCAGAGATGCCCAGACTTCCCTCTCCCTAGCCACTTCTTCCAGCTCTTCCGGGGGGACCCCGAGGCGTTCCCAGGCCAGCCGGGAGACATAGTCCCTCCAGCGTGTCCTAGGTCTTCCCCGGGGCCTCCTCCCGGTGAGACGTGCCTGGAACACCTCCCTGGGAAGGCGTCCAGGAGGCATCCGAAATAGATGCCCGAGCCACCTCAGCTGGCTCCTCTCGATGTGGAGGAGCAACAGCTCTACTCTGAGCTCCTCCCGAGTGACCGAGCTTCTCACCCTATCTCTAAGGGAGCGCCCAGCCACCCGACGGAGAAAGCTCATTTCGGTCGCCTGTATCCGGGATCTTGTCCTTTCGGTCATGACCCACAGCTCATGACCATTGGTGAGAGTAGGAACGTAGATTGACCGGTAAATCGAGAGCTTTGCCTTACAGCTCAGCTCCTTCTTCACCACGACAGACCGGTAGAGCGACCGCATTACTGCAGAAACTGCACCGATCTGTCCTTCAATCTCCCGTTCTATCCTTCCTTCACTCGTGAACAAGACCCCAAGATACCTGAACTCCTCCACTTGAGGCAGGAACTCTCCACCAACCTGAAGTGGGCAATCCACCCTTTTCCGACTGAGAACCATGGCCTCGGACTTGGAGGTGCTGATTCTCATCCCAGCCGATTCACACTCGGCTGCAAACCGTCCCAGTGCACGCTGAAGGTCCTGGTCTGAGGAGGCCAACACAACAACATCATCCGCAAAAAGCAGCGACTAAATCGTATGGTCCCCAAACCGGACACTCTCCGGCCCTTGGCTGCGCCTAGAAATTCTGTCCATAAAAATGATGAACAGAATCGGTGACAAAGGGCAGCCCTGCCGGAATCCAACATGCACCTGGAACAGGTCTGACTTACTGCCGGCAATGCGAACCAAGCTCTTGCTCCAGTCGTACAGGGACCGAACAGTCCTAAGCAGGGGACCGCCGACCCCATACTCCCAGAGCACCCTCCACAGGATGTCGCGAGGAACACAGTCGAATGCCTTCTCCAAATCCACAAAACACATGTGGACTGGTTGGGCAAACTCCCATGAACCCTCCAGCACCCTGGAAAGGGTATAGAGCTGGTCCAGTGTTCCACGACCGGGACGAAAACCACACTGTTCCTCCTGAATCCGAGGTTCCACTATCAGCCCGAATTC